>NC_084554.2:14707500-14797500 GCF_033978685.3 Nerophis lumbriciformis
TTTGTGCCATGTTTTTGTGTCCTCTCAATTTATCTGTTGATTGCTATTCTGCAATTCCAATTCCGGTTTTGGAATTGGAATTGTATTATTATTGTGTGGTTGTGTATTATTTTGTTGGACTGATTATCAAATAAAAAAAATTAGATCAGACAGTACAACAAATCAATTGAATGTGTTTTAATCGGCCCCTTAAGTCATCGAGTGGGGGGAAAAAATTTAAAAGAACATTTGGTTTCATAATCCACCGGATACTACAAACCCCGTTTCCATATGAGTTGGGAAATTGTGTTTGATGTAAATATAAACGGAATACAATGATTTGCAAATCCTTTTCAACCCATATTCAGTTGAATATGCTACAAAGACAACATATTTGATGTTCAAACTGATAAACTTTTTTTTTTTTTGCAAATAATCATTAACTTTAGAATTTGATGCCAGCAACACGGGACAAAGAAGTTGGGAAAGGTGGCAATAAATACTGATAAAGTTGAGGAATGCTCATCAAACACTTATTTGGAACATCCCACAGGTGAACAGGCAAATTGGGAACAGGTGGGTGCCATGATTGGGTATAAAAGTAGATTCCATGAAATGCTCAGTCATTCACAAACAAGGATGGGGCGAGGGTCACCACTTTGTCAACAAATGCGTGAGCAAATTGTTGAACAGTTTAAGAAAAACCTTTCTCAACCAGCTATTGCAAGGAATTTAGGGATTTCACCATCTACGCTCCGTAATATCATCAAAGGGTTCAGAGAATCTGGAGAAATCACTGCACGTAAGCAGCTAAGCCCGTGACCTTCGATCCCTCAGGCTGTACTGCATCAACAAGCGACATCAGTGTGTAAAGGATATCACCACATGGGCTCAGGAACACTTCAGAAACCCACTGTCAGTAACTACAGTTGGTCGCTACATCTGTAAGTGCAACTTAAAACTCTCCCATGCAAGGCGAAAACCGTTTATCAACAACACCCAGAAACGCCGTCGGCTTCGCTGGGCCCGAGCTCATCTAAGATGGACTGATACAAAGTGGAAAAGTGTTCTGTGGTCTGACGAGTCCACATTTCAAATTGTTTTTGGAAACTGTGGATGTTGTGTCCTCCGGACCAAAGAGGAAAAGAACCATCCGGATTGTTATAGGCGCAAAGTTGAAAAGCCAGCATCTGTGATGGTATGGGGGTGTATTAGTGCCCAAGACATGGGTAACTTACACATCTGTGAAGGCGCCATTAATGCTGAAAGGTACTTACAGGTTTTGGAGCAACATATGTTGCCATCCAAGCAACGTTACCATGGACGCCCCTGCTTATTTCAGCAAGACAATGTCAAGCCTCGTGCTACATCAACGTGGCTTCATAGTAAAAGAGTGCGGGTACTAGACTGGCCTGCCTGTTGTCCAGACCTGTCTCCCATTGAAAATGTGTGGCGCATTATGAAGCCTAAAATACCACAACGGAGACCCACGGACTGTTGAACAACTTAAACTGTACATCAAGCAAGAATGGGAAAGAATTCCACCTGAGAAGCTTAAAAAATGTGTCTCCTCAGTTCCCAAACGTTTACTGAGTGTTGTTAAAAGGAAAGGCCATGTAACACAGTGGTGAACATGCCCTTTCCCAACTACTTTGGCACGTGTTGCAGCCATGAAATTCTAAGTTAATTATTATTTGCAAAAAAAATAAAAGTTTATGAGTTTGAACATCAAATATGTTGTCTTTGTAGTGCATTCAATTGAATATGGGTTGAAAAGGATTTGCAAATCATTGTATTCCGTTTATATTTACATCTAGCACAATTTCCCAACTCATATGGAAACGGGGTTTGTACATTATGCAAATGTTGACGCTCTTCAGTGTTTCACTTTAAATGTGTTTTAGGTTAATTGGACAGGATGTGTCAGTCTCGAAGATCTGATGCAGGGAAAGCTGCCAGTCATAGAGGTTCCTACACAGGCACAGAAGGAACGATTCTACCAAGTCTCCTTGCAAGACCAAAGCGTGTCTGTCGCCTTTACAATAATGTATGTCACACCAACTCCCCATTCCTCATTTGGGCATTTGAACCAACAGTCTTTCCTTCACTAAATTAAGAAAATGCTTTGTTTACACAGCGCTAGTCCAGACGAGCCAGCACGATTAAAAGCGACGATGCCGCAAAGCGCAGTGAAGCTTGGGGAAACCCTTGGAAAAATCAGTGAGTCCCAAAATAAGAAATATTACTATCATGGCTGTGCTTGTAAATGATGCCATGTTTTTATCATGTAGATCTGGAGCTTTTAGACCGATATGGTAATGCTACCAAGGCACTGAACTCCACCTGTGTGAATGACATAACTGTGGAAGCTGAGGGTCTGGTCTCATCGTCCATTGACTACTTATGGAAGGTTTGCTCGCTTTCTTCTCTGCTGTTTAATGTAATAATCACGTTTAATAATGACTGATGTAACTATGTGGCCGCTCCAGGAGAGCAGCCACTCCGTCGTCGTCACGGGTGTCAGCTTCCAGTCTGGATCACCGGGCTCCAGGGAGTTGTCTTTCACCTACCAGAGTTTCGTGGAGCGTATTATTATTAAAGTGACCACTGGCCTTCCTGCACACCTGAAACTCCTCGAAGGACCCAAACAGGTAGGAAGGACCTTTGCCTAATGCAGAGAGAACGTTCAGAAAAACATGCCGTTTGTCTACTTTATTATCGTTACAAAGATAACAGCAATACAGAGTACAGTGGTATCTCGTTTTTCCTTCGGCCCACTTTTCTAATTAGGGACCGCAATGTCCCTTTGGGACAGAGGACCCTATTGTATTTCGTGCGTTTTATTCTTTATTATTATTATTATTATTATTATTATTATTATTATTATTATTATTCCGCAGTTTGCGCTGTAATTTGACCCCCTTAACATGCTTCAAAACTCACCAAATTTGACACACACAGTACTGGCGAACAAAGCGATTTAATAAAAAAACCAAACCCCAAAACTCAAAATTGCGCTCTAGCGCCCCCTAGGAAGAAAACACAGACAAAACTGCCTCTAACTCCCAGTACGAATGTCGTAGAGACATGAAACAAAAACCTCTATGTAGGTCTCACTACAAACCTAGATTTCATACATTGACATCCTTCAGCAAAAATCAACAGGAAGTTGGCAATTCCGCCTTCAAAACAAAAGTTTTGTAAAAACAGTCATTTTTGCCTCTTTGAGCTGTAATTTGACCCCCTTAACATGCTTCAAAACTCACCAAATTTGACCCACACATCAGTACTGGCGAACAAAGCGATTTAATCAAAAAACCAAACCCCAAAACTCCAAATTGCGCTCTAGCGCCCCCTAGGAAGAAAACACGGACAAAACTGCTTCTAACTCCCAGTACGAATGTCGTAGAGACATGAAACAAAAACCTCTATGTAGGTCTCACTACAAACCTAGATTTCATACATTGACATCCTTCAGCAAAAATCAACAGGAAGTTGGCAATTCCCCCTTCAAAACAAAAGTTTTGTAAAAACAGTCATTTTTGCCTCTTTGAGCTGTAATTTGACCCCCTTAACATGTTTCAAAATTGACCAAATTTAACACACACATCAGTACTGGCGAACAAAGCGATTTAATCAAAAAACCAAACCCCAAAACTCAAAATTGCGCTCTAGCGCCCCCTAGGAAGAAAACACAGACAAAACTGCCTCTAACTCCCAGTACGAATGTCGTAGAGACATGAAACAAAAACCTCTATGTAGGTCTCACTACAAACCTAGATTTCATACATTGACATTCTTCAGCAAAAATCAACAGGAAGTTGGCAATTCCCCCTTCAAAACAAAAGTTTTGTAAAAACAGTCATTTTTGCCTCTTTGAGCTGTAATTTGACCGCCTTAACATGTTTCAAAACTCACCAAACTGGACACACACATCAGGACTTGCAAAAATTGCGATCTATCCACACAGAAAGATCCCGAGGCCGGGATTGAACTCACGACTACTCAGGACCTTTGTATTGTGAGGCAGACGCACTAACCCCTCTACCACCGTGCTAACACTAGACAAAAGTATTGGGACACTTAGGACTAACACTAGACAAAAGTATTGGGACACTTAGGACTAACAGTAGACAAAAGTATTGGGACACTTAGGACTAACACTAGGCAAAAGTATTGGGACACTTAGGACTACCAGTAGACAAAAGTATTTGGACACTTAGGACTAACACTAGACAAAAATATTGGGACACTTAGGACTAACACTGGACAAAAGTATTGGGACACTTAGGACTAACACTAGACAAAAGTATTGGGACACTTAGGCCTAACACCAGCTTGACCCCACAATGCAGAGATGGTAGGTAATGTGCGGGTAAAGATATGTTGTATGGGTGAAAGAAAGAAGCACCAGTGTAACCCCAGGATGCAGGGAAGATAGGTAATGTGCAGGTAAAGATATGTTGAATGGGTAAAGGCAGGATACACCAGCAAAAGTCGGTCCCGTCCAACGCTGCTTGCAGCTTTAATTTTTTTTCTTTTAGTAAATTTTTCCCATGTTACAGTCTGTTATTGAGCGGCTGCTCTACAACAAAATAATTTGTCTGCCTCCATTGCAACATTTAGGAATGACAAAAATATCCCACACGTTGGTGACGCTTTTGTTTTGAGTATGGCTGCAAAATAAGACAAGATGATGCCAGATATATCATAATCTCTTAGGGCTGTAACTCCAGAATGTAAAGACAGAGGCGATGTGCAGGCAAAAATGTCACACACAAAACGAAATAGAAAAAACCCCACCAAGAAACGGTAAAAATGTGTCTAATGCATCTAACATACAGTTGAACTTGGAATGGTTAAGTAAAGGAGAACTGCACTTTTTTTTGGAATTGTGTCTATCCTTCGCAATCCTTAGATGTTTCTTTTTTTATTCATTCTAACTAGAGATGTCCGATAATATCGGCCGATAAATGCGTTAAAATGTAATATCGGAAATTATCGGTATTGTTTTTTTTATTATCGGCTTCAGTTTTTTTTTGTTTTTATTTTTTATTTTATTTTATTTTTTTATTAAATCAACATAAAAAACACAAGATACACTTACAATTAGTCCACCAACCCAAAAAACTCCCTCCCCCTTTCTGTTATTAATATTCTGGTTCCTACATTATATATCAATATATATCAATACAGTCTGCAAGGGATACAGTCCGTAAGCACACATGATTGTGCGTGCTGCTGGTCCACTAATAGTACTAACCTTTAACAGTTAATTTTACTCATTTTCATTAATTACTAGTTTCTATGTAACTGTTTTTGTATTGTTTTACTTTATTTTTTATTCAAGAAAATGTTTTTAATTTATTTCTCTTATTTTATTTTATAGATTTTTTTTTAAAGTACCTTATCTTCACCATACCTGGTTGTCCAAATTAGGCATAATAATGTGTTAATTCCACGACTGTATATATCGGTTGGTCTCGGTAATTAAAGAGTTGGACAATATCGGAATATCGGATATCGGCAAAAAGGCATTATCGGACATCCCTAATTCTAACCTGTAAATAAATGCTAGCAATAGTCAGTTAACAATGAAGTAGTGATGTCATGGTATGAACATTTCTTAACACAGTTACTGTGACCAAAATTATTACGGTTATCAATATTATTGCGGTATTTTTAAATGTGCTCAACTTTTTCAAATAGTACTTACACTGAAATCTTTTAACCAAGTTTTATAAAAATAAAAAAAACAACACATTCAAAATGATTTCTCCTTTTAAAAGAAACATACCGTATTTTTCGGACTATAAGTCGCAGCTTTTTTCATAGTTTGGCCGGGCTCCAGTGCGACTTATATATGTTTTTTTTCCTTCTTTATTATGCATTTTCGGCAGGTGCGACGTATACTCCGGTGCGACTTATACTCCGAAAAATACGGTAATTGTAGATAAGAAGACAGTTTCACATACCTCAAGTAGAAATTGAATGTGCATATGAAAGCAATGCAAGTTCGTGGTATGATAACAGAAATAAAATAGGAACATTAAACTATAAAAAATAAATGTGAAAATGGCACTTTATGGATACAAGAGATAAACAATTAAAACAAATGTACGATGTAAGACCACAGAATTTTCCTCCAGAAGGTCTTATCTTTGTCCATGTGATGTCAGATGAAACAAAAATGGAGCTGTTTGGCCACAATACCCAGCAATATGTTTGGAGGAGAAATGGTGAGGCCTTTAATCCCAGGCACACCAAACCCACCGTCAAGCATGGTGGTGGTAGTATTATGCTCTGGGCCTGTTTTGCTGCCAATGGAACTGGTGCTTTAAATGGGACAATGAAAAAGAAGGATTGCCTAACCTAAAATCCTCAGCCCGGAGGTTGGGTCTTGGGCGCAGTTGGGTGTTCCAACAGGACAATGACCCCAAACACACGTCAAAAGTGGTAAAGGAATGGCTAAATCAGGCGAGAATGAAGGTTTTAGAATGGCCTTCCAAAAGTCCTGACGTGTGGACAATGCTGAAGAAACAAGTCCATGTCAGAAAAAAACAACAAAATTAGCTGAACTGCACCAATTTTGTCAAGAGGAGTGGTCAAAAATTCAACCAGAAGCTTGTGGATGGCTACCAAAAGCGCCAAGTGAAACTTGTCAAGGGACATGTAAGCAAATATTAACATTGCTGTATGTATACTTTTAACCCAGCAGATTTGCTCACATTTTCCGTAGATCCATAATATATTCATAAAAGAACCATGCATCCATCCATCCATCCATTTTTTACCGCTTGTCCCATTCAAACTTCATGAATGTTTTTTGTGACCAACAAGTATGTGCACCAATCACTCCATCACACAAAAATAAGAGTTGTAGAAATTATTGGGAACTCAACACAGCCATGACATTATGTTCTTTACAAGTGTATGTAAACTTTTGCTCGCGACTGTATGTGCTTGCGATTGGCCTTGCTAATTTGAGTTAGCTTGTCTATTAGCCAGTCCATTGTACGTCAGCATTAAGCTAGCGGCATTAGCGCTCAACCTTGATCCTGCATAATTGTATTGCTTTTTTTTAGTTTATTCCAAATGATATTATTAATCTAGCATGATTCCTACATGTATGTGCACTTCATGTGTACCAGTGACATGCGGTGAGGTTGATGGCTGGTGAGGCACTGACTTCATCACAGTCAGATTTACAAACATATGAACCCTAAAGAGTATCTTATTCACCATTTGATTGGCAGCAGTTAACGGGTTATGTTTAAAAGCTCATACCAGCATTCTTCCCTGCTTGGCACTCAGCATCAAGGGTTGGAATTGGGAGTTAAATCACCAAAAATGATTCCCGGGCGCGGCGCCGCTGCTGCCCACTGCTCCCCTCACCTCCCAGGGGGTGATCAAGGGGATGGGTCAAATGCAGAGGACAAATTTCACCACACCTAGTGTGTGTGTGACAATCATTGGTACTTTAACTTAACTTTAACTTTACACATACAAACTATAGCACACAAAAAAGCACATTTAATAAAAAAAAATGTATTATGGTCTTACCTTTACTTATAAATGAAGTCCATGCGCCGCTCCTTTTGAACAAAAGCATCGATAACTTGTTTATAGAAGTCTTCCTTATCTTTCTTCAGTTTTAAAAGTCTCTCTGTCTAGATGGAGATCTTCCTTTAATTATTACCTCCTGCTTTGATTGAAAGTCAAGTTTAGAAAACTGTTTTATTTTAGATATGTAATCCTCCATGTTAAAAGTCCAGGCGAGAGGAAAAAATAAACGATCGCTGCTAATTGTTGCTGCTTGTTGTCACTTCTTCTGCAGCCAAGTAGTCGCAAGAATGGTCTCTGGGGATCACTAGCGCCCTCTACCACCAGGCGGGATTACTGCGAGCCTCACACAGTGCGTCTTCGCAGCCGTTTTATGATTGCTCAGCACAAGAAATACGTTACACACATACAGTTGTTGACAAAATACACTGTACATTATATACCTCAGCTAACTAAACTATGGAAATGTATAATATAATTCATACAGCAATACGGTGTCACTGCACAGCAGGCTAGCAGTTAGCCGAGTCATTGCGCAATCCATGGCGAGGCTCAACTGGCTGCTGACTCACCGCAAGTCTCTTCTCAGTATTTGAACGGCAAATGTGAAAATTCAGCGATTTTTAATAAAAAGAATCTAAAACTGGTGAAGTTAAATGGAAAATAACTTTATAGTATAATCACTGGATACATTTAACAATTTAATTAATTTTTTTTCTTTTTACATTTTTTTTCTTTCCATGATGGCACGTGAGGCCCCGCCTCTCCTGCCTCGCCTGACTGCACGTCACTGATGTGTACATATAATGTACTTTCTTTCGTGTGGTTAGTTTTACTGTGACTTCATTGTGAACAATATCAAAACACCTCAAGATATTTTTTTCTAATCTAATTCAAAGGACTGTTTGAATATTTGGCAAACTAAATTGCAACATTCATGGATGGCAGAATAAAGTGTTGTTTTTGTTACCATTTATAATAAGCAGCAACAATTGAAACTGCATTGAACAAAGAGAGCAAAGTCTACCAAGTCAAATTCCTTGTGTAAAGCTGATTGTGATTCTGATATAAGAAAAAAAAAAATTATTGATGGTATTATTGATAACTCATAACACTAATGTGTTTTTAAATATACATAAAACATTTGTTTAGCATTTTTAAAGAAAACATATGCATCATTGCAAATCAAAATGATCATGTTATACATACGATGATGTCATATTGACCACCGCCATGTATATAGTGGCAATCAAGGGGAAACCCTGGTGGCAAAGCAGGTGTGTTGAGAAGCGGAGTTACGATGCATACCGCCACAGTTCCGTTAAATTTCTATAATAGCGAGGGCGAATCAGAAGCACAGAATCTGCATTTGTTACGGGTCTAGCCTGTAACAGACATGAGTGGAAAAATTTATTTTGAATGACTTTTATGATTACCGTATTTTTTGGAGTATAAGTCGCACCGAAGTATAAGTCGCACCTGCCGAAAATGCATAATAAAGAAGGAAAAAAACATACAAGTAGCACTGGAGTATAAGTCGCATTTTTGGGGAAATTTATTTGATAAAAGCTAACACCAAGAATCGAAATTTGAAAGGCAATTTAAAATAAATCAAGAATAGTGAACAACAGGCTGAATAAGTGTACGTTATATGAGGCATAAATAACCAACTGAGAAGGTGCCTGGTATGTTAACGTAACATATTATGGTAAGAGTCATTCAAATAACTATAACATATAGAACATGCTATACGTTTACCAAACAATCTGTCACTGCTAATCGCTAAATCCCATGAAATCTTATACGTCTAGTCTCTTACGTGAATGAGCTAAATAATATTATTTGATATTTTACGGTAATGTGTTAATAATTTCACACATAAGTCGCTCCTGAGTATAAGTCGCACCCCCAGCCAAACTATGAAAAAAACTGCGATTTATAGTCCGAAAAATACGGTAATTATTCATTTAAAAGTTGGCATTTGCTTAGCTGTTCCCTTTCCTCCTCTCTTTGCGCTCATCATCATCATTGCCAACTTTAAAAATTGTTAAAGTGATGTTAAATGTTTATTTGTACTATTAATTCCGCATATATATGTATTTCTACATTGTTTTCTGCAGGGTAAACTATTATTATATTCTATAAAATGTTTTTTGTACATAGTTTTTGGTGTCTGGAGCACTGGATTTAGATTATTTCTTACGAGGACAAATTGCTTCGGTTTTTGTCAGACCTTTTGCAAAAGATAACTAACATCGCTGTACTTATCTTTACAAAGACAATACAGTGTCTACTTGTGTACCTTAAGCCACTGGTGTGTACAAAAAAACACAGACAACACCATACTTGCCAACCTTGAGACCTCCAAATTCGGGAGATTGGGGGGGGTTGAGGTGGTCGGGGTGGGCGGGGACGGGGGGGGGGGGGGGGTTAAGGGGGGGAATATATTTATAGCTAGAATTCACTTAAATTCAAGTATTTCTTTTATATATATATATATAATCCAAATTATTATATATATATATATATATATATATATATATATATATATATATTTATATATATATATATATATATATATATATATATATATATATATATATATATATATATGTATATGTATATAATCCAAAATGGATTAACTCGCTGGAATAAAAAAGACAATATAACATACATCCATAAACGTGGACGCATGTGAAAAAGTGCAATATATTTATCTGTACAATAATCTATTTATTTATTTATATATATTTATTTATTTTATATATATATTTATATATTATTTATATATATTTATTATTTATATATGCACCTTATTGCTTTTTTATCCTGCGCTACCATGAGCTTATGTAACGAAATTTCATTCTTATCTGTGCTGTAAAATTCAAATTTGAATGACTATAAAAAGGAAGTCTAAGTCTATATATATATATATATATATATATATATATATATATATATATATATATATACATATATATATATGTGTGTGTGTGTATATGTATATATATATATATATATGTGTGTGTGTGTGTGTATATATATATATATATATATATATATATGTATGGACAACACTGAAAATAAGGCGGCGTGGCGGAGTTAGTAGAGCGGCCGTGACAGCAATTTGAGGGTTCCAGGTTCGATTCCAGCTTTCGCAATCATTGTCACTTAACCAACCTGCTCCAAGTGCCACCCCCACTGGTTTAAAAGCATCTTAAAGATGTCGATAATGGGTTTCACTAAGCGCTTTGACTCTCGAGAGAAAAACGGCTATAAAAATGTAATTCACTTCACTTACTTTCTCACACAATTAGGGTTGTACGAAATGGTATAGTATCGCGGTATTAATAAATCAAAAACGGTACTATACTCTGTTTGAAAAGTACCGTTTCCCGGGCACGACGGCGCGTCGTCACGTCATGACATTGCTGGTTTTGCGAGCAGAGGAGCATGTTCGGCAGCGCACAGTCACGGATTACTTACAAGTAAATAAGGTGTGTAGACAGAAAAGGGAGAACGGACGCATTTTGGTCTAAAAACTAAAGATAAAGGTGAAGTTATAACACTGAAACACCCTCAGGAAGAGGTGCTTTAGGACATGGCTAGCTAGCTAACAGCGACCATCCATTTGCAGTCGGCAGTGTTTTAGCTACTTCTAAATCACTAATCCTCGCCTCCATGGCGACAAATAAAGTAAGTTTCTTACAAGTATCATCCCTGTAGGACGAGGAAAAGCTAAACATGCTTCACTACACACCGTAGGAGGATACAATAGCTAACTGCTAACAGCAAGCTAGCACCCTGAATGTAAACAAATGCCATGGGTGGATCTACACCCGACATCCACTGTAATGATACCAAGTACAGTAGCGTATCTAGTCAATACTACTATGATTACATCTTTTTTCCTTTTTTTAGGATTCATATTTTGTTTATAAACTCAGGAAATATGTCCCTGGACACATGAGGACTTTTTTATTTATTTTTTATTTTTTTATTTTTTTTTTTTATGTCCTGTCCAGCTTCTCAGGCAAATCATATAGTTGATGTAGATGCCCATGTCGGCTGTTCAGATTTACTTTACAAAAGAGAAGTGTAGGATACTTCTCTTGTTGCCATATTTGTATTTGACTTTATTAAATGTATTTATATTATCATTTAGTGCAGCCGGGCCGGAGCAGGAGGGGATAGAAAGAGAAAAAAAAAGAAGACAGAGGGGGAAATTGTGGGGACAAGAGGGGGATTAGACAGAGAGACAAAAACAACAACAGCAAACAACAACAACAACAACAATAGAGCAACATCAGCAAATATGACATGTACAAATATGATGGTAAAAGTAATAGCAAATAAGCAGTTAGCGAAAAATAAAAAATAATACAGAAATAACAATGAGCATTATTACACTACAAATGGATCAATACAAATACCAATAGAAATAGCGCTATTGATAATGAACAATACCAATAATTTACCTTTATTATCAACAATACAGTTGTTTAAATGCAACAATACATATACATAATGATAACTTGAGATACGAAAGAATGCAGAAAAATGGAGGGGGAGAAAGAGAAGCAACCTACATTAACCTTGTAGATTGTTATAGTCACAATAGGTTAAGCTTTGTCAGTGTGCCATGTGTTACACCCAGTTTACCCTAGGGCAACAACGTTAATATATGTTTGATGAAACGTGATTATGTGCATGAGTGTAAGTATGCATATGTACTTGTATATGTACAGAATGTGTATATGTGTTTGTACAATGAATGTATATGTACAGAATGTGTATATGTGTTTGTACAGTGAATGTATATGTACAGTATGTGTATGTGTATGTTTGTATATTGAATGTGCGTGTGGATGTACGAACATTAGGTAGGTAAATATGTACTGTATTTGTGTATGTATGTGGGAGCGTAGGTACCTATGTACGTATGTGAGCATATGTGAATTTGCATGTACAATACATTCGACTCCCAGAGTGCGTGGGAGCCAGAGCACGGCCCCATCACCCCCGAGAGCCCAACCCACAAACAGGAGGCGTGGTGCCCAGGGAACCAGGGACCACCGCCCCCACGCAGCCAAGCCGGCCAGCGACAGGAACCCCAGAGCCCGACCCACCGTACCGCCCACAAGGGCCAGCAGCAGGCCGCAGACAGACGCACCCGGCAGAGGACAGGGCACGAGAAAAGCAGGGGACAGCCAGACCCCAAGCCAGCGAGAGACCACACCCCACACGGGCAGAAAGGCGAGACGCCCCGCCCGAGGGACCCAGAGACTCCCCGCAACCGGACGGGAAGACCGCCCCCGCCCCACCGGCAACCGGGCCCCCACGAGCCCACCCCCCACCCCCGGAGAGCGCGGCGAGGCCAGCCCCCGGCCACCCCACCCAAATCGGCCGCCGCAGGACCACCCAGGCACAGGGCCACGGGAACCACCCACCCCACCCGCAGGGACCCCAACGATGGAGATGGAACAACCAGCAACCGCCCCGCCGAGACCCCCCCCTGAGGGAGGGGAAAATTAAAAAATAATATTAATAAAATATATTAAAAAATAAATAAATAAATTAATTAATTAATTAATTAATAAATAAAAAAAAAGGACTTTGAATATGACCAATGTATGATCCTGTAACGACTTGGTATCGGTGTGTGAATGTGTGTGTGAATGGGTGAATGTGGAAATAGTGTCAAAGCGCTTTGAGTACCTTGAAGGTAGAAAAGCGCTATACAAGTTTAACCCATTTATCATTTATTTGACAGAAGAATAAGTGATTATTACATTTTAACAGAAGTGTAGATAGAACATGTTAAAAGAGAAAGTAAGCAGATATTACCAGTAAATGAACAAGTGGATTAATAATATTTTTTTTTACAGCTTTTCCCTTATAATTTGGACTAAATAGAATGAGAAATTACAATATTTTCAGGTCAGCAGACAAATTAGGAGCCTTTGTTTGCTTACTTACTATTAAAAGACAAATTGTCTAGTATGTTCACTATTTTATTTAAGGACTAAATTGTTCTTCGATTGCAATAAGAAACATATGTTTAGTGTACCGTAAGATGTATATATTTTTTAAATAGAGCCAATAATGCAATTTTTTTGTGGTCCGCCTTATTTAGAAAAGTACTGAAAAGTATCGAAATATATTTTGGTACCGGTTACTAAAATATTGGTATCGGGACAGCACTACACACAATACATGAACTATCTGAAGCACAATATCACAATGAAGTGAACTATAATGCAGTAAAAAAGACTACTATGAAACCGAAGAGACAGATTTGATTTTGATTTTTATTAAGGATCCCCATTAACAACCCACTAGTCTTCCTGGGGTCCACAATTCAATACAATTACAAGTAAAAGCATATAATTATAACTACACAATACAGAAAAAAAATAAAATAAATAAAAGCATCAATAAGAAAACAAAAAAACAATTTACAGTCACAGAATAATAATTACCATATAAATATAACTACACAATATATAACCAAACAAATCATCAACGAGCAGACTAATTTAAAGACTCAGATAAAATATTACTCTCTTTTTAAAAACCTGTTTACTTTCAATGCCGGTGAGAATTTGAGGCAGGTTATTCCAGAGCGATACAGATCTATAGATAAAAGATTTCCGCAAGGCATTCTTCCTGGGACGAGGGAGTATAAAATGCCCCTCACTGGACGCCCTGGTATTGTGATTATGTATAGTGCTACTGTGAACTATTTGGGCCATGTGAAAAGCAGGAGTTTTACTACCGGTTACTGATTTGAATAATATAAGAGTATTAGCTGACAACCTGTTCTGCACTGTTAGCCAGGAAAGAGAAGCATGCATTTGGTTCACATTGGTTCTTCGTGAACAACGAAGAACCAGCCTTGCTGCCCTATTCTGGACAATCTGGAGCTTACTGATCTCACCACTTGCAGCAGACGCCCAGACTGTAGAACAATAGTCAAGATGACACAAGACTAAACTCTTTAACAATTTGACAAAAGCAGCACATTTCCTGGAAACACCAACAGCCCTTCCCATCTTTGTAACTATATCACTGATATGTTTTGACCAGGATAGAGTGCAGTCCAGCATCACTGGATGATGCATCGAATACTAAAGCTGGAGGAGCAGGTGTAAGTTAAATGAATTCTTTACTTTGGGAAAGCCTTTGCAGGTGTTGAACGGCCACGGCATCGACACGGCATTCGTCGTCCAACTGTACGACAGATGGGAGAACCCGTCCACAGACCAGAGGGTTGTGGTTCACATAAAGTCGTCTTCTGATGCGCTGAAGGTGAGCTTGATGCAGATACAGATCAACCTCACTTAGTGGCGGGAAATGTAATGACGTCTTCTTGCTTCAGGTGATGAAGTCTGTTACATCTCAACCAGTGAATGAGCTTGGCCAAGCCTCTTTTACCGTGAAACGACTGAGCGGGCCTAAGTGAGTACCACCGTAACTCGATAATGTGTGTCCGGTCTGAGTTCTCCGCAAGTCTTCATTCACGCTCGTCCACTAGGGGGAACTACCAGCTGCAGTTTAAGGGGTCCTTCAATCAGAATCCCATCCACGGTCTATCGATAGATCTCACCCTCATCCCTGACACCAGTAGACCAGTGGGACTGTCAGTCATGTATGACAAGAATGTGAGATTTATAGCAGGGGGCATCTTCCCAGGTTAGTTTTATAACTTGTACATTGATGCTATTATTAGTTCCTGCTCTTCAGCAAATGGCTTTGTGCACAGTGTTTACTGTGACTGTGGTGTCTGAGGAGGGCATCCCCATTACCAACTGTAACCCGGCTGCTATTTCCATGTTTCTGTGGAGCGGAGCGCCATCGGGAACAGAACCTCCCGCTACAGTGAGTGTTCGACAAAATACCTCTTTAAAGGGGAGCATTATCACCAGACCTATGTAAGCGTCAATATATACCTTGATGTTGCAGAAAAAAGACCATATATTTTTTTAACCGATTTCCGAACTCTAAATGGGTGAATTTTGGCGAATTAAACGCCTTTCTATTATTCGCTCTTGGAGCGATGACGTCACAACGTGACGTCACATCGGGAAGCAATCCGCCATTTTCTCAAACACCAAGTCAAATCAGCTCTGTTATTTTCCGTTTTTTCGACTGTTTTCCGTACCTTGGAGACATCATGCCTCGTCGGTGTGTTGTCGGAGGGTGTAACAACACGAACAGGGACGGATTCAAGTTGCACCAGTGGCCCAAAGATGCGAAAGTGGCAAGAAATTGGACGTTTGTTCCGCACACTTTACCGACGAAAGCTATGCTACGACAGAGATGGCAAGAATGTGTGGATATCCTGCGACATTCAAAGCAGATGCATTTCCAACGATAAAGTCAAAGAAATCTGCCGCCAGACCCCCATTGAATCTGCCGGAGTGTGTGAGCAATTCAGGGACAAAGGACCTCGGTAGCATGGCAAGCAATGGCGGCAGTTTGTTCCCGCAGACGAGCGAGCTAAACCCCCTGGATGTCTTGGCTCACACCGTCCCTTATGCCACCGAAGATGATCAAGAGAAGAATATCGACCCTAGCTTCCCTGGCCTGCTGACATCAACTCCAAAACTGGACAGATCAGCTTTCAGGAAAAGAGAGCGGATGAGGGCATGTCTACAGAATATATTCCATCCATCCATTTTCTACCGCTTATTCCCTTCAGGGTCGTGGGGGGCGCTGGAGCCTATCTCAGCTACAATCGGGCGGAAGGCGGGGTACACCCTGGACAAGTCGCCACCTCATTGCAGGGCCAACACAGATAGACAGACAACATTCACACTCACATTCACACACTAGGGCCAATTTAGTGTTGCCAATCAACCTATCCCCACGTGCATGTCTTTGGAGGTGGGAGGAAGCCGGCGTACCCGGAGGGAACCCACGCAGTCACGGGGAGAACATGCAAACTCCACACAGAAAGATCCCGAGCCTGGGATTGAACCCAGGACTACTCAGCACCTTCGTATTGTGAGGCAGATGCACTAATATTAATTGATGAAAATTGGGCTGTCTGCACTCTCAAAGTGCATGTTGTTGCCAAATGTATTTCATATGCTGTAAACCTAGTTCATAGTTGTTAGTTTCCTTTAATGCCAAACAAACACATACCAATCGTTGGTTAGAAGGCGATCGCCGAATTCGTCCTCGCTTCATTTATAAGTAAAGGTAAGACCATAATAAGGTTTTTTTTTTATTAAATGTGCTTTTTTGTGTGCTACAGTTTGTATGTGTAAAGTTAAAGTTAAGTTAAAGTACCAATGATTGTCACACACACTAGGTGTGGTAAAATGTGTCCTCTGCATTTGACCCATCCCCTTGATCACCCCCTGGGAGGTGAGGGGAGCAGTGGGCAGCAGCGGCGCCGCACCCGGGAATCGTTTTTGGTGATTTAACCCCCAATTTCAACCCTTGATGCTGAGTGCCAAGCAGGGAAGAATGCTGGTATGAGCTTTTAAACATAACCCGTTAACTGCTGCCAATCAAATGGTGAATAAGATACTTTTTAGGGTTCATATGTTTGTAAATCTGACTGTGATGAAGTCAGTGCCTCACCAGTCATGAACCTCACCGCACGTCACTGGTACCACTGGTACTAATCATGTCTTAGCCATTTGCTCTGATCTGTCCTCTCAAGCTTTGACTGGTCATACCGACAAATATGGTCAATGTATCTACCAGTAGGGAATGTTTTACCTTTTGTAGCCTTGACCGAATTCCGTCAGTACTACCAGGTATCAGTTCACCTAAAATCAAGCCATATTTTGATACCTTTTGTTGCACGTGATGTCACGTCCGGTTGCAGACTAAACAGCAGCTCAAAAAAAAAAATCACTTAAACAGCACTCTGGGTGAACTCTTCCATGCCCGTTTCAAGGTATTTAGGGGCCCTAGGCAAGGGGGGAGGACCTGGGGTCCTCTACATTTATGCCAGTTTGGCCAGAGCATGGTGATCATCTGTCATTTGTGCAAACGTAACGATTGCTTATCTCTTCTCTTCTTTGCAGGCGCTGCGGCTAAGATGTAATAAACCCCCAGCAAACCAAAACAACAATTTTCACTTCAGGTAAAAAAAAGAAACTACGAACTGCTTTTTCTGCTATTTTGTTGCAACAATTGGAAACGTTTTTGTGTGTGCATTGCAGAAATAAAGACATCCCACAGGAAGTTGGACAGTACACAGTTCAGTTTTCTCTGTCCACTGGTGAAACCACAAAAGTGTCCAGTAATCAGGTTGGTTTAATGCAGTGGTTCTTAACCTGGGTTCGATCGAACCCCAGGGGTTCGGCGGAGGTCAAAACACTCATCGTGTAAATAAAAACTTCTCCCTATCGGCGTATTACGGATGCGGCAACAGCAGAAGTCAGACTGATCTGCAGGTGTGTAATTTGTTGTGAGTTTATGCACTGTGTTGGTTTTGTTCTTTGAACAAGGTGATGTTCATGCACGGTTCATTTTGTGCATCAGTAAAAAAAACATGGTAACATTTTAGTATGAGGAACATATTCACCATTAATTAATTAGTAACATATTGGCTCTTAACTAGTCATTATTAAGTACTTATTAATGCCTTATTCGGCATGGCCTTATTATAACCCTAACCCTCTAACCCTGGCCCTAATCCTCTAACCCTAACCAAATAACTCTAAATTAAATCTTTGTTACTTAGAATATGTTCCCCTAGTGTCCATAAAACTCTAAATTAAGTCTTTGTTACTTAGAATATGTTCCCCATACTAAAGTGTTACCAAAAACATATAACTTTGTCTTGAATTTGAAAAAAACAGCATTTTATTTTTCACTAAAGAAGGGTTTGGTGAAAGCGCATATGAAACTGGTGGGGTTCGGTACCTCCAACAAGGTTAAGAACCACTGGTTTAATGTTAGAATATTCACCAGCTGCAGTCAAACCAGACAGCTGAAGGCCCTACCTCCCATTCACATGTGTGAAGCTGGCCCCTCTTGTCATTTCAAGTATTGAAACACCACTGCCACTGTTTGTGCTGATTTGTACTGTCAAAAACATTTGCGCTGTATTTATTATGTTAATCTTGTATTATTATTCACACCTGTAGTGATTAGGGGATACTGGGAATAGGGACCTTTCTCATTTGACCCAATACAGTACCATCATTACACTACATATCATAGTTTGTGTGTTAATGTGGTAATAATTGTTCATTGTTTATAATACATTTATTTGAATTTACTTAAAATTGAACAGTGAGCTGATAATAATTGTGAAGTCCACTCGCTGTTGTTTTCTTACACTTCTGAGTGTCATTTGCATGTTCAGTGACAGATAGTAGACTTTGCATGCAGTTGCAATTCCAAGACATTAGATGGCGGTGATGTTGAGGCTATGAAGCACTTTTTGTAAATGAGTAATAAATGATAAATGGGTTATACTTGTATAGCGCTTTTCTACCTTCAAGGTACTCAAAGCGCTTTGACAGTATTTCCACATTCACCCATTCACACACACATTCACACACTGATGGCGGGAGCTGCCATGCAAGGCGCTAACCTGCAGCAATCAGGAGCAAGGGGTGAAGTGTCTTGCCCAAGGACACAACGGACGTGACTAGGATGGTAGATGGTGGGGATTGAACCCCAGTAACCAGCAACCCTCCGATTGCTGGCTCAGCCACTCTACCAACTTCGCCCAGTAATCTATTGACTTGTTAAAAACACACTTCATAGTTTTAATTTGTATTTTAAGGAAATAGTTAAAACAAACAAACATTTTTTTTATTTGCCATAACCATAATTGTTTTTTCTAATGAACGCACATCAACTCTGAAATGGCACTTTGCCTTGCTGTAATCAAAAACAAAATGCATAAATAAATCTACCACAAAGATCACCGCACCCACACACATATTTGCGAAATATTTATGTCCCCATATTTAAAGTTCCTGGCACTCTGAATTTGATAATTTTTTATTAGTTACACTCAAACGATTACTCAAAGCAACATAATGCTAAGTGGTCTGTGTTTATATAGTGCTTAAGTAAACCTGGAATGATAATATGAATGTATTCATACTCGCAGCCCTAATAGAAAGTGTCCGCACTCAGCATGTTGCCAAACTTCTGCAAATAAAGGCAACAAATCTGGAGACAAGTTCCTTTTTTTTGTTTTTTTTTGGAGATGATAAACAGCGCCGAGATTTTTGTTTTTTGCTGAGCCCTACAAAGTGTTTGTGCTGTAAGTCAGCGGTAGACAACCCGTCAATTGCGATCGACCAGTCGATCTTTGGGACCCAAATGTCTGTCGTGAAAATATAACAAATAAAAATAATTTATTATTATAACATCAGTGAGACCCCCACGTGGAGAGTGACTGATGACTGTATTATGATGATAGTATATATCTGTATCATGAATCAATTTAAGTGGACCCCGACTTAAAACAAGTTGAAAAACTTATTCGGGATTTACCATTTAGTGGTCAATTGTACGGAATATGTACTTCACTGTGCAACCTGCTAATAAAAGTCTCAATCAATCAATCAAACCAACCGACCCGCCAACAGGCAGGCACTTTGGCCCCTGAACACGTGGCCAAACCCACCGAGCATTGCCGCACACTACACCCACTTGTCTCGCAAACTCATGTTGCATGATGTGCCCAAGCTGCAACAACGCATCGAATATTTTCTAGCATCCATCATCAAACAACTCTTACCTCAACCGCGACCATCCTCGCTCGCCTGCGATGGGAAACTAACAAGCCAAATAATAGAGTCTGTGAACATTGTTCCAAAGTACGGGTTTTGTGTTGATTTTTTTGTGCATCCAAAAGTAAACATTGACATTTGAAAAGGCAGTAATATATGATAAAACAGGGGTCACCAACGCGGTGCCCGCGGGCACCAGGTAGCCCGTAAGGACCAGATGAGTCGCCCGCTGGCCTGTTCTAAAAATAGCTCAAATAGCAGCACTTAACCAGTGAGCTGCCTCTATTTCTTAAATTGTATTTATTTACTAGCAAGCTGGTCTTGCTTTGCTCGACATTTTTAATTCTAAGAGAGACAAAACTCAAATAGAATTTGAAAATCCAAGAAAATATTTTAAAGACTTGGTCTTCACTAACTGACAAAGAAACAGATGACAGATTTGGTGTCCAGTTCAAAGTGTGACATGGTTTATTTAAAAATTTGAGAGTTGACTTTTGTATTTTACATGAGTTATTATTTGTACAAACATGGTGCAAAGTAATTCATGATTTGTTAAAAAAATGTTAGTGGCTAGCTAGTTAAAATGGGATATTGTGATTTCACAAGACTGTCTTAGAAGTGATCATTTGAAAATGTTCAATTTGAAAAATGTGCACTTAGAGAAAATATAAAAATAAAGTGTTGCATATTGATATTTATCTGTTTCTATATATATTTATTGTGAGAAATCATTAAGATGATCAGTGTTTCCACAAAGATAAATATCATTAATTATTAATAATTACAGAGTTAAAGGTAAATTGAGCAAATTGGTTATTTCTGGCAATTTATTTAAGTGTGTATCAAACTGGTAGCCCTTCGCATTAATCAGTACCCAAGAAGTAGCTCTTGGTTTCAAAAAGGTTGGTGACCCCTGTGATAAAACAAGGTGGCAGCTACAGAAGGACTTTCTTGTTTGTCCCCTCTTTATCACACAGAAAAAACCCGCCAGGTGATAGCTGATTTTACTACTTAGGGCGCTGACGTAAGACAACCATGTAACTCGCGTCCATAGGATGAACAAATATACTACAGTAGTAAGACTATAGTGGCCATCCGTGAAAAATAATAATGTTATATTAATAAACATATTTGACGCAGGGGTAGATCTTGCTTGGGTTTTTGGCTAAGACAAGGGATCTTGGGCTCAAAGTTTGGTGAGTAGTAAGTACCAGTACCAGCTGTTTGATTGTAACATGCATCGTAGTTGTAGTTTTGATTAACCAATGCGAAGGTGTTGAACTTGCCATGTAAAACGGCTGATGCTGCTCTGTAGCGTGTATATGGCTTTGTAATGTAAATTAGCATCGAGCTAGCGCATTTTGAAAAGGCAGAGTCTTACATGCTTGCTTTGTTAGGGTGGAAAATGGTAACATTAACTAGAAGGTATCCGCACGAGTGCTTGTTTTCCAACAAGTATTCAAGTCTGTGACCGAACATGACGTCACAAGCAACAAAGATATCAAAATATGATGCCGGTAGCACCGACAGAGTTCACTCAGTACCTATGAGAGTACAGAATTTGGCACCCATTAATAACAGTTATTTACTAACACAAATGTTTTTTTGACTGCACAAAAGTTTGGGACAAGTTTGGAAAGATAATGTATTTTAGAATTACTTAAGAACCTTAACAGCACAAATGAAAAGTTCCACACCAAAAATCAGCACAAATAAACGGCAGTGGTGTTTTAATATTTGCAATGACAAGAGGGGCCAGCTTCACAAAGGTCTCACATTTTACTTTATACTTGGTCAACAGCCATACAGGTCAGACTGAGGGTGGCCGTATAAACAACTTTAACACTGTTACAAATATGCACCACACCGTGAACCCACACCAAACAAGAATGACAAACACATTTCGGGAGAACATCCGCACCGTAACACAACAGAACAAATACCCAGAACCCTTTGCAGCGCTAACTCTTCCGGGACGCTACAATATACACCCCCGCTTCCCCTTACCCCCTCAACCCCGTCCCTCCCAAACCTGCCCACCTCAACCTTCTCATGCTCTCTCATGTTAAAAAAAATAATAATGCACTTCAATAATAAATATGGCAGTGCCATGTTGGCATTTTTTCCATAACTTGAGTTGATTTATTTTGTAAAACCTTGTTACATTGTTTAATGCATCCAGCGGGGCATCACAACAAAATTAGGCATAATAATGTGTTAATTCCACGACTGTATATATCGGTATCGGTTGATAGAATCGGTAATTAAGAGTTGGACAATATCAGGATATCAGCAAAGAAGCCGTTATCGGACATCTCTCGTTCTAACTAATAACTGGTAGAATGACGTACACTAGAATGCATGTATCGATGTTGTAAGCATCCATTTGCACATCCCCTAATTGCAGAAAATTGGCCACTTGTAGCTATCTTCTCTTTCATCTTCTGAATTCCTATTCCCGTGCCACTTCTGTTGATCAGAGTAAAGGTGGAGGTCCTCATGGTTCTAGCTCAACTTCTCATAGTCAGATTGCACTTATTTAGACGGCAAACTCGGTGTGACTGAATCAAGAACGTCCCTGTCTTGCTGCTGGGATCTGAATTCTGCCCGGCAAGAGGCAAGGATTTGCTATAATCAGCAAATTGAATCTGCGGTCGCCTAGCAACCGAAGCTATACAACGATCAAACTCTGAAAATTTGGGCAAACTTTAAGCATGTTTGATTACACAAAAGATCCCCAAAACAGGCTCATGTAGCTCCGACCGGCACAAGCTACGATATTTGTTCATGTAACCAGTTAAAAACAAACATCTACATTCAACATCAACTCTACTACGTTCCAAAGGACCATGAACAAGAAGACCTAGATTTACACCCAACAAGAAAATATGGAACTAAAAACCTTTTGCAACATACGGTGCATCCGGAAAGTGTTCATAGCGTTTCACTTGTTCCACATTTTGTTAGGTAACAGCCTTATTCCAAAGTGGAATAAATTCATTTTTGTCCTCAAAGTTCTACACACACTACCACAAATGACAATGTGAAAAAGTTGTTGTTTTTTAGAAAATGTTTGCAAATTTATTGAAAATAAAAACAACTGATCGTCCTTAAAATTTCCCATCAGGTTAATTGGAGTCCACCTGTGGTAAATTGAGTGGGTTGGACATGATTTGGAAAGACTCACACCTGTCTATATACAAACCCCGTGTCCATATGAGTTGGGAAATTGTGCTAGATGTAAATATAAACGTAATACAATGATTTGCAAATCATTTTCAACCCATATTCAATTGAATGCACTACAAAGACAACATATTTGATGTTCAAACTCATAATCTTTTTTTTTTTTTTGCAAATAATAATTAAGTTAGAATTTCATGGCTGCAGCACGTGACTAAGTAGTTGGGAAAGGGCATGTTCACCACTGTGCTACATGGCTTTTCCTTTTAACAACACTCAATAAACGCTTGGGAACTGAGGAGGCACATTTTTTAAGCTTCTCAGGTGGAATTCTTTCCCATTCTTGCTTGATGTACAGCTTAAGTTGTTCAACAGTCCGGGGGTCTCCGTTGTGGTATTTTAGGCTTCATAATGCGCCACACATTTTCAATGGGTGACAGGTCTGGACTACAGGCAGGCCAGTCGAGTACCCGCACTCTTTTACTATGAAGCCACGTTGATGTAACACGTGGCTTGGCATTGTCTTGCTGAAATAAGCAGGGGCGTCCATGGTAACGTTGCTTGGATGGCAACATATGTTGCGCCAAAACCTGTATGTACCTTTCAGCATTAATGGTGCCTTCACAGATGTGTAAGTTACCCATGTCTTGGGCACTAATACACCCCCATACCATCACAGATGCTGGCTTTTCAACTTTGCGCCTATAACAATCCGGATGGTTCTTTTCCTCTTTGTTCCGGAGGACACGACGTCCACAGTTTCCAAAAACAATTTGAAATGTGGACTCGTCAGACCACAGAATACTTTTCCACTTTGTATCAGTCCATCTTAGATGAGCTCAGGCCCAGCAAAGCCGACGGCGATTCTGGGTGTTGTTGATCAACGGTTTTCGCCTTGCATAGGAGAGTTTTAACTTGCACTTACAGATGTAGCGACCAACTGTAGTTACTGACAGTGGGTTTCTGAAGTGTTCCTGAGCCCATGTGGTGATATCCTTTACACACTGATGTCGCTTTTTGATGCATGCAGTACAGCCTGAGGGATCGAAGGTCACGGGCTTAGCTCCTTACGTGCAGTGATTTCTCCAGATTCTCTGAACCCTTTGATGATATTACGGAGTGTAGATGGTGAAATCCCTAAATTCCTTGC
Source organism: Nerophis lumbriciformis (assembly GCF_033978685.3). Lineage (NCBI taxonomy): Eukaryota > Metazoa > Chordata > Actinopteri > Syngnathiformes > Syngnathidae > Nerophis > Nerophis lumbriciformis. The sequence continues at coordinate 14,732,098 of NC_084554.2, forward strand.
AATAGCTGGTTGAGAAAGGTTTTTCTTAAACTGTTCAACAATTTGCTCAAGCATTTGTTGACAAAGTGGTGACCCTCGCCCCATCCTTGTTTGTGAATGACTGAGCATTTCATGGATTCTACTTTTATACCCAATCATGGCACCCACCTGTTCCCAATTTGCCTGTTCCAAATAAGGGTTTGATGAGCATTCCTCAACTTTCTCAGTATTTATTGCCATATTTCCCAACTTCTTTGTCACGTGTTGCTGGCATCAAATTCTGAAGTTAATGATTATTTGCAAAAAAAAAAATGTTTATCGGTTTGAACATCAAATATGTTGTCTTTGTAGCATATTCAACTGAATATGGGTTGACAATTATTTGCAAATCATTGTATTCCGTTTATATTTACATCTAACACAATTTCCCAACTCATATGGAAACAGGGTTTGTATGAGGCACAGTTGACAGTGCATGACAGAGCACAAACCAGTGAAGTGTAGACCTCCGAGGCAGGATTGTCTCGAGGCACAAATCTAGGGAAGGGTACAGAAAAATATCTGCTGCCTTGAAGGTCCCAATGAGCACAGTGGCCTTCATCATCTGTACATTGAGGACGTTTGGAACCACCAGGGCTCTTCTTAGAGATGGCCGGTCGTCCAAACTGAGTGATGATCGGCTTTAAAAAATATATTTTATGAGGGTCCCTAATTTGAATGATTAATGATCAATTTCTCATACCAGACCCAATCCTTACTGATCAATTCATTGAGTAGTATGTCCATCTTTAACTCAGGCCCTAAATAGTTAAAAAATACATTGTTGATTGATTTCTGAATTGTTTGTCACTCTTATAAAGATTCCTGTTGAGGTGGTGGCCAATCAACCTTCCACACTGGGATCTGACTCGCAATTGTCCACCCCTGTAGTTTTCCACAGTAAGGACATCACCAAGCGAACCCTTGTGGAAAACTTGACCCTGAGGATATTGGTGAGCTGAATATCATGCCAGAGGAACATCCTGGGTGTTGTTCAGCATGACTAACATTCACCTTGATTGATCCTAGGATTCCTATGGGAACCAAGCGGGAGAAGACATGGAGGGGACGGTGAGTGTTATCATAAAGAACTGTGACGACAACCCCAACAAGGTCATCCCTCAACTTGATGGCCAAAGCAGCTGCGACGTGACACTGTCGAAAGGAAAAGCTTATATCGAAGTACGTACCAAAATCAATCAATAAATACGAGTTCCTTACAGATGTAACTTAGCTGTGTCTCCCCCACAGAGGCTGGTCATCATGGAGGACAGCCCTGGAGAGGACGGTGCCTGCTACGTCCTCCTCTTCAAACTTGATGTCCTAACGGACCCTACGCCACTCGCCGCCTTTGAGCTCCTGTTCCGCTTTTATAACGGTAGAAACCAGCATGCAATTTCTCTTCTGAATATGAGCCACACTGACAAACTGATATTTTTCTCAAGACGCTCAACATCAAACAAGAATGTCGCAGCTGTCCAGCAAGAAAGACAAGCTGTGTACGGACATCAAACGTTACAACGATCTTTCGGAAATGTACACTGGCCTCCATAAGTGCTTGACAGGTACGTTTTAATCTGCCTAAAACTAAGTTGTTTTAATTAGGTCAACTATATTATGTTAAAGTTAAAGTTAAAGTACCAGTGATTGTCACACACACACTAGGTGTGGCGAAATTATTCTCTGCATTTGACCCATCACCCTTGATCACCCCCTGGGAGGTGAGGGGAGCAGTGGGCAGCAGCGGTGGCCGCGCCCGGGAATCATTTTTGGTGATTTAACCCCCAATTCCAACCCTTGATGCTGAGTGCCAAGCAGGGAGGTAATGGGTCCCATTTTTATACTCTTTGGTATGACTCGGCCGGGGTTTGAACCCACAACCTACCGATCTCAGGGCGGACACTCTAACCACTAGGCCACTGAGTCATATCGTTACACCGAGTTACCTCTCATTGTACCATAAGCTGCAATAAAGGACCAAAAGATAGACAGGGGAAGGAGGGATCCTAATAATTCATTTACCGTATTTTTCGGACTATAAGTTGCAGTTTTTTTCATAGTTTGGCCGAGGGTGCGACTTATACTCAGGAGCGACTTATGTGTGAAATTATTAACACATTACCGTAAAATATCAAATAATATTATTTAGCTCATTCACGTAAGAGACTAGACGTATAAGATTTCATGGGATTTAGCGATTAGGAGTGACAGATTGTTTGGTAAACGTATAGCATGTTCTATATGTTATAGTTATTTGAATGACTCTTACCATAATATGTTACGTTAACATACCAGGCACCTTCTCAGTTGGTTATTTATGCCTCATATAACGTACACTTATTCAGCCTGTTGCTCACTATTCTTTATTTATTTTAAATTGCCTTTCAAGTGTCTATTCTTGGTGTTGGATTTTATCAAATAAATTTCCCCAAAAATGGGACTTATACTCCAGTTTTTTTTCCTTCTTTATTATGCATTTTCGGCAGGTGCGACTTATACTCCGGTGCGACTTATACTCCGAAAAATACGGTAGTTATTAACCTTCTTCAAATATATACTGTAAATATTGTCTAGTAGAGTGGTACCTCGGTTTTTGTTACTATTCTGTTTCAAAAAATAGGTCGAAAACCAAATCGTATGAAAACCCGGAGCTGTTTTTGCATAATTAATCACATAAATCCAATTATTCCAGGCACCCACAATTATTAAGACAAAACATGTTTTTATAGAGAATAATTGTAGTTTCACATGCAGAAAAACATACCGTATTTTCCAGACTATAAGGCGAATTTAAAATCCTTTTTTTTTCTCAAAACTCGACAGTGCGCCTTATTACCGGTGCGCCTAATGTAAAGAATAAATTTGGTCTAGCTCATACATGCCAACCCTCCCGGATTTTCCGGCAGACTCCCGAAATTCAGCGCCTCTCCCGAAAACCTCCCGGGACAAATTTTCTCCCGAAAACCTTCCGAAATTCAGGCGGACCTGGAGGCCACGCCTGCATGGACCAATGTTGTTGTAATTTATTGAGTTGGAGGCAATAAACAGGCGAGGGGATGAAGTACTGTACGTCTCTTTACTGTAGACTTCAGAGCAGACTCACACACTTGACGTCAGGTGCGCAAAACCACGTAAATCGTTGGCCAACCAAAAAGTAACCCCAGTACGCTATAGCCAACATTCACCAGGATATGGCAACAGACAAACATAGATCACTCTATTACATTCCTCCCCTTTTAGAAATGTAGATGTTACTCAAAAGAAATAAACAACCCAACCAAAAAATGCAGCAGCTCAATTAAAAAACTGTACTTAAGCCACATTCTTTTTTTTTTTAGTACTGAACTCTTAACCCTCATTTGTAAACAACAACATGCTTATTATACAAACAGTATTTGTACATCTTTAACACAGATTTTTATACTGTCTTCAGAGATTCAGTTTTTTTGGTGGTACTCGAAACCTTTCTGGGTACCTGCGGATCACTGGTGGGGTTTTTGTTGTGGGTGATCTGGGTTCTGATGATGGCAACTCAGCAGCCCTTGAATCTGGTTCAATGATGAGACTAGTTTGTGTCTGACTCACTGATGGTCCTGGTGATGGAACTGAAACAGCACTGTCCAGTTGTACTGATGGCACATTTTCTGCAACTGGTGGAGACTAGATAACTGGCAGTCTCTCCATGTTTTCTCGCCATGGTAACATGTGATCCACATGCACTGTGCGCTGTCTCTGTCCCTCTTGATAGATAGATAGATTGATATATATATATAAGTATTTCTTATATATATATATATATATATATATTTTTTATTTTTTTTTATTTTTTTTATTTTATTATATATACACAGTATATATATATATATATATATATATATATATACAGCATATATATATATATATATATATATATATATATATATATATATATATATATATATATATATATATATACAGTATATATATATGAAATACTTGACTTGGTGAATTCTAACTGTAAATATACTCCTCCCCTCTTAGCCACGCCCCCAACCACGCCCCCACCCCCACCTCCCGAAATCGGAGTTCTTAAGGTTGGCAAGTATGGTCTAGCTTACCGACCTCAAAGCTTTTTTATTTGGTACATGGTGTAATAGGTGTGACCAGTAGATGGCAGTCAAACATAAGAGATAAGTGTAGACAGCACTATAATTGCAATATGTATCAAGTAAACACCAACATTTTAAATGTTCCATTGAAAATAAAGAACATTACACACGGCGCTCAAAAATCTATCAAAATGTTTTAGTACGACTTTGGTATGCTATGAAAACACACCGCTTGAATAATTGTCAGCGCATTAAACATGAGTATTATTATGGTGTGTGTATACCAGAGGTAGGGAACCTGTGGCTCTTTCGATGACTGCATCTGGCTCTCAGATAAATCTTAGCTGACATTGCTTAACACGATAAGTAATGAATAGTTCCGCCGGTAATCACAGTGTTAAAAATACATTTTGAAAAGAGAAAATATTCTCATGCATTTTAATTCATCCATCCGTTTTCTACCGAACCTGTTCAAGAAGTCGCATTAATGGTAAGAAGTGTTTTATTTATTATTGGTTAGCTTCAGAATTATGTTAAAGTTAAAAGTTAAAGTACCACTGATAGTCACACACACACTAGGTGTGGTGAAATTGTCCTTTGCATTTGACCCATCCCCTTCTTCCATCCCTGGGAGGTGAGGGGAGCAGTGAGCAGCAGTGGTAGCCACGCTCAACAATATTATTAAAAAGAATAAGAGACTTATTATACTCTAAAAATGTTGATCTTACTTAAAAATGCATGCATTTAGTAGTATTCAGTGTTAAAAAATATGATATGGCTCTCACGGAAATACATTTTTAAATATTTGGCTTTCATGGCTCTCTGTCAAAAAGGTTCCTGACCCCTGGTGTATACTGTAAGGTCTGGCGTTTTGTTTTACAATATTATGCATTAGCAACTTTTCTTACCTTCTGGTACCTGCTGATCTGCATTTGGGACCTGTAGAAGTCCTGAAACATTGTGCATGTCCGCGAGTCGATAAGCTTCTTCTTTTTGTCTATCTTCTTGTTATGTGACATAAATCCCCCGCTGTTGCCATTTCTAATATAAAGTAGTGTAAAGTTTTTACTTATATCTGTCAGTAAACTCGCCATGAAAGCGCTAAAACATACCGGTGTAGTGAGTTTACATTGTTCACCCAAGGAACTTTAGTTATTAGAGAGTTACGGTCGGGCGTTTTTTCACGGGACACATTTCCGGTGTTGTTGTTAAAGGCCTACTGAAACCCACTACTACCGACCACGCAGTCTGACATTGCAACACATGCCAATACGGCCGGGTTAGTTTACTAAAGTGCAATTTTAAATTTCGCGCGACATATCCAGCTGAAAACGTCTCGGTATGATGACGCCTGCGCGTGATGACGTCGCGGATTGTGGAGGACATTTTGGGACAGCATGGTGGCCAGCTATTAAGTCATCTGTTTTCATCGCAAAATTCCACAGTATTCTGGACATCTGTGTTGGTGAATCTTTTGCAATTTGTTCAATGAACAATGGAGACCGCAAAGAAGAAAGCTGTAGGTGGGAAGCGGTGTATTGCGGCCGACTTTAGCAACACAAACACGGCCGGTGTTTCATTGTTTACATTCCCGAAAGATGACAGTCAATCTTTACCATTGGCCTGTGGAGAACTGGGGCAACAGAGACTCTTACCAGGAGGACTTTGAGTTGGATACGCAGACACGGTACCGTGAGTACGCATGCAGCTGCGGCTTCCAAACATTTGATCGCTTGCCCGTACGTGCGTGCCTCTATGTGCATGTCACGTAAATAATTCAATGTATACACCCTGATGATTATCTTGTGTGATGACTGTATTATGATGATAGTATATATGATAGTATATATCTGTGTCATGAATCAATTTAAGTGGACCCCGACTTAAACAAGTTGAAAAACTTATTCGGGTGTTACCATTTAGTGGTCAATTGTACGGAATATGTACTTCACTGTGCAACCTACTAATAAAAGTTTCAAAAAGTCTCACGTACGTAACTTTGGGGACTTTGGGGAAATATATGTGCTGTATGAACTTTGGGGAGGTGAACGGTACTTTGGGCTGTGGGATTGAGTGTGTTGTGCAGGTGTTTGAGTTGTATTGGCGGGTTATATGGACGGGAGGGGGGAGGTGTTTGTTATGCGGGATTAATTTGTGGCATATTAAATATAAGCCTGGTTGTGTTGTGGCTAATAGAGTATATATATGTCTTGTGTTTATTTACTGTTTTAGTCATTCCCAGCTGAATATCAGGTCCCACTCGCCTCTCACAGCATCTTCCCTATCTGAATCGCTCCCACTGCCCTCTAGTCCTTCACTCCCACTTTCTTCATCCACGAATCTTTCATCCTCACTCAAATTAATGGGGAAATCGTCGCTTTCTCGGTCCGAATCGCTCTCGCTGCTGGTGGCCATGATTGTAAACAATGTGCAGATGTGAGGAGCTCCACAACCTGTGACGTCACGCTATTCGTCTGCTACTTCCGGTACAGGCAAGGCTTTTTTTTTAGCGACCAAAAGTTGCGAACTTTATTGTCGATGTTCTCTACTAAATCCTTTCAGCAAAAATATGGCAATATCGCGAAATGATCAAGTATGACACATAGAATGGACCTGCTATCCCCGTTTAAATAAGAAAATCGCATTTCAGTAGGCCTTTAAGGAGATGCTGCTCCGTTATTGTTTTAAGTAAAGAGTGAATGTCAATAAAACAGTTAGCTCCATCTTTTGACACTTCTTCCACTCCCGTCCTTGCACGCTACACCGCTACAACAAAGATGACGGGGAGAAGCCGCTGTCGAAGGTGAGCCACGAAAATAAGACCGCCCACAAAACAGCGAATCCGGAAGCGACTGTCAGAAAGCGACTTGAAGATGATCTGTAAAATATAATCCATGTAACATTTTGACCAAAGAACCACCATTACATGTTATGTAGACTACAAAGACGTGTTTTCCATTTAGAAAAAAGTAATAATAATATGACTTTTAATGCGCCCTATAATCTGGTGCGCCTAATATATGAAAAAAGATAAAAAATAAACCATTGATCGGCAGTGCGCTCTATAGTCTGGAAAATAGGGTAAATGAATGAATGAACATTCAACATAACATTTACCTTTACTGAAGACACTTGTTGGTCAAGACGGCAATGAGCGGAGAGGAAGAAGTGGTAAAGCCAATTGAACACCACCTCCATACTCTGAGTTATTTCTTGATTTCAAAAGTGATTCTCACTTACTTTATCTAAGTGCCAGCGCTTGTAACTTCATTTGACTCCATCGTAAACATTTTTGCAGTCATATTCCACTAAACAAAAGCCCAGAAAGTGAGTTACAAACACGTGGGATTCTTTATTTGGACATTCCATCCTGCGGGATGATATGCCAGCAGAAGGACTAGTTTGTTAGGCGCAATTTTTGGCTGTACGATAACCGAGATGGTGTACACAAACCAAGGCAAACTTTTGGCAAAAAGTTGGTTAAAAAAAAATCATAATAAAAAGTGGGGTGTCTAAAAATGGAAGTACCTCTACAGATGTTTGTCATTTTTGGCGCTAAAAGGTCAGATTGGAGAACTCTGATACAAGTTTTGATCTGTTTTACAACTTTTTCACTTCCGATACGATACCAACATTGGCGCCTTGTGTATTGGCCAATAATGATTTTGACCAGGTACAATATTAGCAAAAATCATCCATTCTTTTATTTTGTAGCGGGAAATTAATGAGAACAATGGTAGGTATGAAAAACACTAAACTAATATTCACCGTCGAGAATGAACTTTTGCGGTCTTTAATTTCAAGTGGCGTAGTATATTGTTTTTTCGAGGACACTAATGGTCATGATTATTAAGTTAAGCTAATGAGGCAGTAATTTGAATGATGCGGACACGTTTGTTACTGGATACTTTCTGACACCCTTCTGCCTTGGAAACTTTGTATGTGTAAGTAATATGCAACTACAATTATTTAATACTTGTTTATATTGACCAATGTGCTGTTGTAGACTGCAATATTGTTCACTGAAGGACACTTTAATACATATGTTTTGCTTGTGTGCTATTGTGTGCTTAACTGTTGTGTAGCTGCTAGCTCCTAATAGCCTACAGCCTACAATGTTTCTCTTTTGTAAATGACTTGACTTAAAGTGCAAGAAATTACTAACCTTGTGTGTTTTTTGAAGGACATTTAGATTAGGGATGTCCGATAATGGCTTTTTGCCGATATCCCGATATTGTCCAACTCTTTAATTACCGATACCGATATCAACCGATACCGATATCAACCGATATATGCAGTCGTGGAATTAACACATTATTATGCCTAATTTGGACAACCAGGTATGGTGAAGATAAGTTACTTTTTTTTTTAATTAATAAAATAAGATAAATACATTAAAAACATTTTCTTGAATAAAAAAGAAAGTAAAACAATATAAAAATAGTTACATAGAAACTAGTAATTAATGAAAATTTGTAAAATTAACTGTTAAAGGTTAGTACTATTAGTGGACCAGCAGCACGCACAATCATGTGTGCTTACGGACTGTATCCCTTGCAGACTGTATTGATATATATTGATATATAATGTAGGAACCAGAATATTAATAACAGAAATAAATAACCCTTTTGTGTGAATGAGTGTAATTGGGGGAGGGAGGGTTTTTGGGTTGGTGCACTAATTGTAAGTGTATCTTGTGTTTTTTATGTTGATTAAATAAAAAATAAAACATTTTAAAAAAACGATACCGATAATAATAAAAAAAAACGATACCGATAATTTCCGATATTACATTTTAACGCATTTATCGGCCGATAATATCAGCAGGCTGATCTTAGCGGATATCTCTAATTTAGATGTTAACTGGCTGTCGAACTTTGCACAAGTAAACACGCTAGCAGGACAGCTTATATCTGAGAATTTGGATGCCAGCCAATATACTGAGATACTGGTTTTTTCTGCTGATGTCAGACTGATATCTGATATCAATATCGAATCTGCGCACCCCTAAAATCAATAAAGTCAATGTAACCTACATGAAATACAGAAAACCTCTGACATTCAAACACAAAATAAATACAACAAATGTGCTAGCTAGCTCAATTCTAGTTTACATTGCATATGCCGTATACAAATCCCGTTTCCATATGAGTTGGGAAATTGTGTTAGATGTAAATATAAACGGAATACAATGATTTGCAAATCCTTTTCAACCCATATTCAATTGAAAGCACTACAAAGACAACATATTTGATGTTCAAACTCATAAACTTTTTTTTTTTTTTTTGCAAATAATAATTAACTTAGAATTTCATGGCTGCAACACGTGCCAAAGTAGTTGGGAAAGGGCATGTTCACCACTGTGTTACATGGCCTTTCCTTTTAGCAACACTCAGTAAACGTTTGGGAACTGAGGAGACACATTTTTTTAAGCTTCTCAGGTGGAATTCTTTCCCATTCTTGCTTGATGTACAGCTTAAGTTGTTCAACAGTCCGGGGGTCTTCGTTGTGCTATTTTAGGCTTCATAATGCGCCGCACATTTTCAATGGGAGACCGGTCTGGACTACAGGCAGGCCAGTCTAGTTCCCGCACTCTTTTACTATGAAGCCACGTTGATGTAACACATGGCTTGACATTGTCTTGCTGAAATAAGCAGGGGCGTCCATGGTAACATTGCTTGGATGGCAACATATGTTGCTCCAAAACCTGTATGTACCTTTCAGCATTAATGGCGCCTTCACAGATGTGTAAGTTACCCATGTCTTGGGCACTAATACACCCCCATACCATCACAGATGCTAGCTTTTCAACTTTGCGCCTATAACAATCCGGATGGCTCTTTTCCTCTTTGGTCCAGAGGACACGACGTCCACAGTTTCCAAAAACAATTTGAAATGTGGACTCGTCAGACCACAGAACACTTTTCCACTTTGTATCAGTCCATCTTAGATGAGCTCAGGCCCAACGAAGCCGACGGCGTTTCTGGGTGGTGTTGATAAACGGTTTTCGCCTTGCATAGGAGAGTTTTAACTTGCACTTACAGATATCGCAACCAACTGTAGTTACTGACAGTGGGTTTCTGAAGTGTTCCTGAGCCCATGTGGTGATATCCTTTACACACTGATGTCGCTTGTTGATGCAGTACAGCCTGAGGGATCGAAGGTCACAGGCTTAGCTGCTTACGTGCAGTGATTTCTCCAGATTCTCTGAACCCTTTGATGATATTACGGAGCGTAGATGGTGAAATCCCTAAATTCCTTGCAATAGCTGGTTGAGAAAGGTTTTTCTTAAACTGTTCAACAATTGCTCACGCATTTGTTGACAAAGTGGTGACCCTCGCCCCATCCTTGTTTGTGAATGACTGAGCATTTCATGGAATCTACTTTTATACCCAATCATGGCACCCACCTGTTCCCAATTAGCCTGTTCACCTGTGGGATGTTCCAAATAAGTGTTTGATGAGCATTTCTCAACTTTATCAGTATTTATTGCCACCTTTCCCAACTTCTTTGTCACGTGTTGCTGGCATCAAATTCTAGAGTTAATGATTATTTGCAAAAAAATAATTGTTTATCAGTTTGAACATCAAATATGTTGTCTTTGTAGCATATTCAACTGAATATGGGTTGAAAAGGATTTGCAAATCATTGTATTCCGTTTATATTTACATCTAACACAATTTCCCAACTCATATGGAAACAGGGTTTGTACATGCCACTAATTAGGGTCAGCGATTTAAGAGTGCAATTTTATCGCCTCTACATTTGGTAATGAGAACGACAACTAAGACGCACGTTACAATCAAACAGCTGTTGTGTAATAAGTACAATACTTACAGTAAAACACTTTGTTGGGCTCAACAACAAAAAAAGGCTGGCACATTCGACTTAATGGCAAAGACTACTTCCAGACTAGGACAAACTGAACTGTTTGCTTTTGTTTGTTTTCTTCTCCATAAACATTCTTACACATGTGCAAAATGATGACGACCGATTCTCTTTTGCCAGATCGGTACGACGAGGCAAAACGTAAGGAGAGCATTCTTCAAAACCAGCTCGTAAGCAAGTTGAAACTACGTCCACCAGTCACTGTAAGACTCTCTCTTGTATGTAAATGAGATGCGATGTGACAAGTACATGAAGACCTTTGAGGTATTCTCCGCAGATCAAAACGGTCAACCAGCACCTGAGCAGAAAGATGTCTGAAGCTAACCAGATTGAGAAAATGCCCAGGAGAGTCTGCTCAATTCCAAAATATTCGGATGGGCAGCAGGATGTTTTGGGAAAGGTAACGAGACCCGGTCTCACCGACTCACAAACAATCCTGACAACATTTGTTCTTTTCGAACGCAGGTCGGCCACCTGGCCTTTGTGCAGGACGACGATGCCGCCAGGGTCATTTCCTGGCACATCAAGGGCGACATGGATTGCGTGGTCACCAAGACGAGGGAGGCGGCCAATAGGGTGTTCAGCGCCACGCGAGGCATGCAGCAGGTCTTGCCCCTTGACTGTGTTTATGTATCACTTAGACACAGGTATCTTTTCAGAACTTATTTCTTGTATCAAATGCATACTTGCCAACCCTCCCGGATTTTCCGGGAGACTCCCGAAATTCAGCGCCTCTCCCGAAAACCTTCCGGGACAAATTTTCTCCCGAAATTCAGGCGGACTCCGCTAACCCACAATATAAACAGCGTACCTACCCAATCACGTTATAACTGTAGAATGATCGAGGGCGAGTTCTTGGTTTCTTATGTGGGTTTACTGTTGGGCAGTTTCATTAACGTCCTCCCAGCGCGGCAACAACACACAACAACAGCAGTCACGTTTTCGTCTACCGTAAAGCAGTTCGTCTGCCGTAAACAGCAATGTTGTGACACTCTTAAACAGGACAATACTGCCATCTACTGTACATGCATATGTGACAATAACATCTAGGGCTTTTAGAGAGTGCAGTGCACAACTGCGCACACAACAAGGAGACGAGGCAGAATGCATCATCAGAGAGGGTGTTCAGCATGGTTAGAAAAATAGTGACAGAGAATAGAACAAGGATGGACAATTCAACCCTTAACTCAACAATGAGTAGATGAGTGTTATGTGTGTATATATGTGTAAATAAATGAACACTGAAATTCAAGTATTTCTCATATATATATATATATATATATATATATATATATATATATATATATATATATATATATGAGAAATACTTGAATTTCAGTGTTCATTTATTTACACATATATATATATATAGCTAGAATTCACTGAAAGTCAAGTATTTCTTAGATATATATATATATATATATATATATATATATATATATATATATATATATATATATATCTATGAAATACTTGACTCCTCCCCTCTTAACCACGCCCCCAACCAGGCCTCCCCCCCACCGCCCCACCGCACCCCCCTTCCCCCCACCTCCCGAAATCGGAGGTCTCAAGGTTGGCAAGTATGTGGAATTAGATTATGTAATGGATTTAACCAGTGCTTCTCAAATATTTTCCGTTACTCCCCCCCTTACGAAGAAGAAAATATTTTGCGCCCCCCCACTGTGATTATAAGTAGTTATTTGTCTATAAAATTGTTATAACAATACTTCTGCATAACATAGAAAGCTTATTAACATTACAGGAAACAACACACCGGTCTTTTCCTCACCTCAGGGGTACAGCTCGGTTGGTAGAGCGGCAGTGCCAGCGACTTGAGGGTTCCAGGTTCGATCCTCGCTTCCGCCATCCTAGTCACTGCCGTTGTGTCCTTGGGCAAGACACTTTACCCACCTGCTCCCAGTGCCACCCACACTGGTTTAAATGTAACTTAGATATTGGGTTTCACTATGTAAAGCGCTTTGAGTCACGAGAGAAAAGCGCTATATAAATATAATTCAATTCAATTTCAATTGCTGCATTGGCTTCATCATGTTCCCCGAGGTCACACGCGCCCCCCTGGCATCGCACCACGCCCCCCCAGGGGGGCCCGCCCCACCATTTGAGAAGGACTGGATTAAGCAAAGAAGTCAAAGCAATTTACTAATGTGATCTAATTTAAGAAATAGTACAAACTCAGTGTTAACAAAGTACAACGAAGAAGTATCCTGATAAACATCTTTAACCGTATTTTAAAAATTGACAGTCATATTCGTCTCGTTATGTGAATCTGTTAATGAGAACCTTGTTTGTTATTAATTTATTACTTATTCGCTTTTTGTGTTACAAATTGAGTACAAACAAATGTGTTAGAAATTGCTATGTGACCGAAAGGAGTACAGTAGGATTATCCTCTTAAGGCCCAAGCATACTTGCCAACCTTGAGACCTCCAAATTCAGGAGATTTTTGGGGGGGAGAGGTTGAGGTGGGCGGGGCCGGGGGGCGGGGTTAAGGGGGGAGGAGTATATTTATATTTATTCTCTGTCACTCGTCGTCGCCATGACTGTCTTCTTCGTTCTTCTGCTTCGTCTCCTTCTTATTGTGTGTGCAGTTGTGCACTCGCCAAAAGCCGTAGATACTATAACGCAGGGGTCACCAACGCGGTGCCCGTAAGGACCAGATGAGTCGCCCGCTGGCCTGTTCTAAAAATAGCTCAAATAGCAGCACTTACCAATGAGCTGCCTCTATTTCTTAAATTTTATTTATTTACTAGCAAGCTGGTCTCGCTTTGCTCGACATTTTTAATTCTAAGAGAGACAAAACTCAAATAGAATTTGAAAATCCAAGAAAATATTTTAAAGACTTTGTCTTCACTTGTTTAAATAAATTAATTTATTTTTTTATTTTGCTTCTTATAACTTTCAGAAAGACAATTTTAGAGAAAAAATACAACCTTAAAAATGATTTTAGGATTGTTAAACACATATACCTTTTTACATTTTAAAATCCTTCCTCTTCTTTCCTGACAATTTAAATCAATGTTCAAGTAAATTTATTTTTTTTATTGTAAAGAATAATAAATAAATTGTAATTTAATTTGTCATTTTAGCTTCTGTTTTTTCGACAAAGAATATTTGTGAAATATTTCTTCAAACTTATTTTGATTAAAATTCAAAAAAAAAAATATTCTGGCAAATCTAGATAATCTGTAGAATCAAATTAAAATCTTATTTCAAAGTCTTTTGAATTTATTTTATAATTAAATAAATAGTAAATAATTACAAAAAATAAAATTTAACATTTTTGTTCTGGAAAATCTAGAAGAAATAATGATTTGTCTTTGTTAGAAATGTAGCTTGGTCCAATTTGTTATATATTCTAACAAAGTCCAGATTGGATTTTAACCTATTTAAAACATGTCATCAAAATTCTAAAATTAATCTTAATCAGGAAAAATTACTAATGTTCCATAAATTCTTTTTTTTATTTTTTCAAAAAGATTCGAATTAGCTAGTTTTTCTCCTTTTTTTGGGTTGAATTTTGAATTTTAAAGAGTCGAAATTGAAGATAAACTATGTTTCAAAATTTAATTTAAATTTTTTCGTGTTTTCTCCTTTTTTATAAAAATGTTAGTGGCTAGCTAGTTAAAATGGGATATTGTGATTTCACAAGACTGTCTTAGAAGTGACCCTTTGAAAATGTTCAATTTGAAAAATGTGCACTTAGAGAAAATATAAAAATAAAGTGTTGCATATTGATATTTATCTGTTTCTATATATATTTATTGTGAGAAATCATTAAGATGATCAGTGTTTCCACAAAGATAAATATCATTAATTATTAATAATAACATAGTTAAAGGTAAATTGAGCAAATTGGCTATTTCTGGCAATTTATGTAAGTGTGTATCAAACTGGTAGCCCTTCACATTAATCAGTACCCAAAAAGTAGCTCTTGGTTTCAAAAAGGTTGGTGACCCCTGCTATAACGTGATTGGGCCGGCACGTTGTTTATGTAAAGGACAAGCGGACGTGACAACAGGCTGTCTTCACTCAGGTCCGCACGGACCTGGAGGGGGCATGCCTTAAGTCCGGCTGGAAATCGGGAGAAATTCGGGAGAATGGTTGTCACGGGAGATTTTCGGGAGAGGCACTGAAATTCGGGAGTCTCCCGGAAAATTCAGGAGGTTTGGCAAGTATGGGCTCAAGCTGTTTGTTTACATGCTTTTTTTTATTTCTCTTTGCTATTTGGGCTTATTGAACCCTAATTAGAATAAAAACTAAGAATCATCTTTTGATAAGATGTACTTAGTCAATAAGTAACAAACGTGTACTTCATGTTTAGTGACATGCTAATTCTTATTTTTACACTTTTCTTTCCCAAATTCCATTGTATGTTATACTCTTCTGACACCACCTGATGGCAGTATAAGTGTCCACATAAGAGGCCATAAGACCCCAATTCAGTAGTGTACACAATTTTGGAAATAAGAGCTAAAAGGTGCTGTCCACGCATGTGGCCACCAAGCCTTTAGAGGTGTTTAATAAGCTCTGTTTCTTCCTACTCCTTTTTGGATGTGCTTTACTGAGAAACTGGAAATATGTGATCTACCATATTCTAACTATGAATGTTCGAAATGAACTTACACCATAACCATGACATGATCTAATCATGTGACACTTGCAGGTCGCTGCCACACATACGTCATGATCAACCTCTGTTCCATCCCGCCGGGAATCCCGTTTTTGCAAGAGACCTCCTTATTTACCCCAAAAGCAACATGGAATATAACATGGGTGAGTGTTTCTTTTCTCACATTTTTTTCTGCTGTTTGGATCAGTTGTGGTTCTTGCTTGAATGGCGTACTTTGCGCTACTTTGTTTATTTTGTTTGGCGGTGGCGTTTGCAATGGTGCATCGCGCACTCACGCCTAGGGGTGTCCTACAATAGTTGACTGTTTGATTCCGAGGAGTCTGATTCAACTATTAACCTTGCACTGGTTGAAGGGAGGAGTGCCCGAGAAACCCCGCGTGTTCCGAGTTAGGGGACCTGGGGTCCGTCGGGACGTGCAGCCGGCGTAGCCGTCGTTGGGCATCGAGCCCACTGTGCTGCCACATGCCTCTCTCGGTATCTCGAATCAAACCGGTTCTTGCAATGTATTATTTGGTGTATAAATCATAAAACCTTTTCAAAACAACTTACAAAAACTCCTCTTGGCTGCTGATGTACACGCACAACAAGCAAGCATGAAGATGGCCTGGAAAAACTTTATTTTTTTTATCGACCCTAAATTTGGATCGATTTAGAATCGTAATCATTGACATGAAACGTTGACAGAAATGTATCAGTCCCTCTAGGACATGGGTGTCAAACTCTGGCCCGCGGGCCAAATTTGGCCTGCATATATTGTGTGATCGGGCCGGCACGTTGTTAGAATAGATGAAAAGCAGACGTGACGACAGCTTGTAGTCAACGTTAAAGGCAGTGCCTTTAAGGCACGCCCCCAAGACTGTGGTCCGGGCGGACTACGAGATATAATGACTGATGAACACCTTCGTTCGATAATGAAGGTTGCCTCAGCTCAAAGCCTGAGCCCCGACATTAATGAACTAGCATCCCAGAAAATATGGCAGGTATCTGGCTTGGGCACATCAGATTAGATCAGTGTGTTGCAAACTGAGCAGTTTAAAGTCCTGAATGGTTGGTTTATTCATTGTTATTTTATTTTCAAATTGATTAGCCTGTGGAAAAAGTTAATGTTGATATTTACCTCAGAAGGCTGCAAATAGAAAATAAGCATTCAATTTTTTTATTTAAAATGTATTTGATATGCCATTGATATTTTTAATTATTATTATTGTTATTTGAAACTCGATTTTGCATGTCACTATCAAGTTATATAAGCCTTGCTTGGGTCCCTTTCAAAAGGTTAATTTGTTCAACCTTGGCCCGCGGCTTTGTTCAGTGTTAAATTTTGGCCCACTCTGTATTTGAGTTTGACACCCCTGCTCTAGGACAATGATTTTCAACCACTGTGCCGCAGCACACTAGTGTGCCCTGAGATATTGTCTGGTGTGCCGTGGGAAATCATGCCACTTCACCTAATTGGTCCAAAAAATATTTTTTGCAAAGCAATAATCATAATAAGGTGCCGTTGTCTAGTGCCTGCGCTGTGTAGAGCTTGGCAATCCCAATATGCAGAGCACAGCGGGAGACAGCGTGCAGGTAAAAAGGTATGTAACGCTTAAATCAAAAATTAATACAAAAGGCAAGTCCCGCTAGGAAAAAGCACTGAAGCATAGGGATGGCTATGTAAAACAAAAGTAAAACTGAACTGGTTACAAAGTCAACAAAACCAGAATGCTGGACGACAGCAAAAACTTACAGCGTGTGGAGCAAAGACGGCATCCACAAAGCACATCCGTACATCACATGACAATCAACAATGTCCCCACAAAGAAGTATAGCGTATGCACAACTTAAATAGTCTTGATTGCGAAAACAAAGCAGATGCGGGCAGTAGCACTCAAAGGAAGGCGTGAAGCTGCTACAGGAGAACACCAACAAAACAGGAAAGGCCACCAAAATAACAGCGCAAGACAGGAACTAAAGCACTACACAGGAAACAACAACAAACTGGGGGAGTTTAATTTTTAACCTTTTCTGCTGGTGGTGTGCCTCCGTATTTTTTTTATGAAAAAAATGTGCCTTGCCTCAAAAAAGGTTGAAAAACACTGCTCTAGGATCTCTTGGTCCTTTTATGAGATACCTGAATTTGCAGAAGTTCTTCCAGAAATTGCAATAGAAAGTGCATTTCTCGAGGTGTTTGTTGCAATTAAATAGCGAGAAAAAGAGACAGTTGTATGTTTAATGTACGGTAAGATTTTTTGGTAAAGCCAATAATGTCTTTTTTGTGGTCCCCTTTATTTAGAAAAGTATCAAAGTATCGAAAGACATTTTGGTACCCGTACCAAAATATTGGTATCGGGACAACCCTAGTGTGTGTGTGTGTGTATATATATATATATATATATATATATATATATATATATATATATATATATATATATATATATATATAGGTATAGATATGTGTTTATATGTATATGTGAAGTGAATTATGTTTATATAGCGCTATTTCTCTAGTGAATCAAAGCGCTTTACAAAGTAAAACCCATTATCTACATCTTTAAAGGCCTACTGAAATGCGATTTTCTTATTTAAACGGGGATAGCAGGTCCATTCTATGTGTCATACTTGATCATTTCGCGATATTGCCATATTTTTGCTGAAAGGATTTAGTAGAGAACATCGACGATAAGGTTTGCAACTTTTGGCCTTGCCTGTACCGGAAGTAGCAGATGATGTGCGCGTGACGTCACAGGTTGTGGAGCTCCTCACATCTGCACATTGTTTACAATCATGGCCACCAGCAGCGAGAGCGATTCGGACCGAGAAAGCGACGATTTCCCCATTAATTTGAGCGAGGATGAAAGATTTGTGGATGAGGAAAGTGAGAGTGAAGGACTAGAGGGCAGTGGGAGCGATTCAGATAGGGAAGATGCTGTGAGAGGCGGGTGGGACCTGATATTCAGCTGGGAATGACTAAAACAGTAAATAAACACAAGACATATATATACTCTATTAGCCACAACACAACCAGGCTTGTATTTAATATGCCACAAATTAATCCCGCATAACAAACACCTCCCCCCTCCCGTCCATATAACCCGCCAATACAACTCAAACACCTGCACAACACACTCAATCCCACAGCCCAAAGTACCGTTCACCTCCCCAAAGTTCATACAGCACATATATTTCCCCAAAGTCCCCAAAGTTACGTACGTGACATGCACATAGCGGCACGCACGTACGGGCAAGCGATCAAATGTTTGGAAGCCGCAGCTGCATGCGTACTCACGGTACCGTGTCTGCGTATCCAACTCAAAGTTCTCCTGGTAAGAGTCTCTGTTGTCCCAGTTCTCCACAGGCCAATGGTAAAGCTTGACTGTCATCTTCCGGGAATGTAAACAATGAAACACCGGCTGTGTTTGTGTTGCTGCAGCCGGCCGCAATACACCGCTTCCCACCTACAGCTTTCTTCTTTGCTGTCTCCATTGTTCATTGAACAAATTACAAAAGATTCACCAACACAGATGTCCAGAATACTGTGGAATTTTGCGATGAAAACAGACGACTTAATAGCTGGCCACCATGCTGTCCCAAAATGTCCTCTACAATTCGTGACGTCACGCGCTGACGTCATCATACTGAGACGTTTTCAGCAGGATATTTCGCGCGAAATTTAAAATTGCACTTTAATAAGCTAACCCGGCCGTATTGGCATGTGTTGCAATGTTTCATCATTGATATATAAACTATCAGACTGCGTGGTCGGTAGTAGTGGGTTTCAGTAGGCCTTTAAGGTACATTTAAACCAATGTAGGTGGCATCACATGGACAAAGATAATAACTTCTTAAGGAAAGTTCTATGGTCAGATGAAACAAAAACTGAGCTCTTTTGGCCACAATACCCAGCAATATGTTTGGAGGAGAAAAGGTGAGGCCGTTAATCCCAGGTACACCATTCCTACCGTCAAGTATGGTGGTGGTAGTATTATGCTCTGGGCCTGTTTTGCTGCCAATGGAACTGGTGCTTCAAATGGGACAGTGAAAAAGGAGGATTACCTCCAAATTCTTCAGGACAATCTAAAATCATCAGCCCGGAGGTTTGGTCTTGGGCGCAGTTGGGTGTTCCAACATGACAATGACCCCAAACACACGTCAAAAGTGGTAAAGGAATGGCTAAATCAGGCTAGAATGAAGGTTTTAGAATGGCCTTCCCAAAGTCTTGACTTAAATGTGTGGACAATGCTGAAGAAACAAGTCCATGTCAGAAAATTTAGCTGAACTGCATGAATTTTGTCAAGAGGAGTGGTCAAAAATTCAACCAGAAGCTTGTGGATGGCTACCAAAAGCGCCTTATTGCAGTGAAACTTGCCAAGGGACATGTAAGCAAATATTAACATTGCTGTATGTATACTTTTGACCCAGCAGATTTGCTCATATTTTCAGTAGACCCATAATAAATTCATAGAAGAACCAAACTTCATGAATGTTTTTTGTGACCAACAAGTATGTGCTCCAATCACTCTATCACAAAAAAATAAGAGTTGTAGAAATTATTGGAAACTCAAGACAGCCATGACATTGTGTCCTTTACAAGTGTATGTAAACTTTTGATTGCGACTGTATGTGTGTGTGTGTGTGTGTGTGTGTGTGTGTGTGTGTGTGTGTGTGTGTGTGTGTGTGTGTGTGTGTGTGTGTGTGTGTGTGTGTGTGTGTGTGTGTGTGTGTGTGTGTGTGTGTGTGTGTGTGTGTGTGTGTGTGTGTGTGTGTGTATATATACAGGTAAAAGCCAGTAAATTAGAATATTTTGAAAAACTTGATTTATTTCAGTAATTGCATTCAAAAGGTGTAACTTGTACATTATATTTATTCATTGCACACAGACTGATGCATTCAAATGTTTATTTCATTTAATTTTGATGATTTGAAGTGGCAACAAATGAAAATCCAAAATTCCGTGTGTCACAAAATTAGAATATTACTTAAGGCTAATACAAAAAAGGGATTTTTAGAAATGTTGGCCAACTGAAAAGTATGAAAATGAAAAATATGAGCATGTACAATACTCAATACTTGGTTGGAGCTCCTTTTGCCTCAATTACTGCGTTAATGTGGCGTGGCATGGAGTCGATGAGTTTCTGGCACTGCTCAGGTGTTATGAGAGCCGAGGTTGCTCTGATAGTGGCCTTCAACTCTTCTGCGTTTTTGGGTCTGGCATTCTGCATCTTCCTTTTCACAATACCCCACAGATTTTCTATGGGGCTAAGGTCAGGGGAGTTGGCGGGCCAATTTAGAACAGAAATACCATGGTCCGTAAACCAGGCACGGGTAGATTTTGCGCTGTGTGCAGGCGCCAAGTCCTGTTGGAACTTGAAATCTCCATCTCCATAGAGCAGGTCAGCAGCAGGAAGCATGAAGTGCTCTAAAACTTGCTGGTAGACGGCTGCGTTGACCCTGGATCTCAGGAAACAGAGTGGACCGACACCAGCAGATGACATGGCACCCCAAACCATCACTGATGGTGGAAACTTTACACTAGACTTCAGGCAACGTGGATCCTGTGCCTCTCCTGTCTTCCTCCAGACTCTGGGACCTCGATTTCCAAAGGAAATGCAAAATTTGCATGGTTGGGTGATGGTTTGGGGTGCCATGTCATCTGCTGGTGTCGGTCCACTCTGTTTCCTGAGATCCAGGGTCAACGCAGCCGTCTACCAGCAAGTTTTAGAGCACTTCATGCTTCCTGCTGCTGACCTGCTCTATGGAGATGGAGATTTCAAGTTCCAACAGGACTTGGCGCCTGCACACAGCGCAAAATCTACCCGTGCCTGGTTTACGGACCATGGTATTTCTGTTCTAAATTGGCCCGCCAACTCCCCTGACCTTAGCCCCATAAAAAATCTGTGGGGTATTGTGAAAAGGAAGATGCAGAATGCCAGACCCAAAAACGCAGAAGAGTTGAAGGCCACTATCAGAGCAACCTGGGCTCTCATAACACCTGAGCAGTGCCAGAAACTCATCGACTCCATGCCACGCCGCATTAACGCAGTAATTGAGGCAAAAGGAGCTCCAATCAAGTATTGAGTATTGTACATGCTCATATTTTTCATTTTCATACTTTTCAGTTGGCCAACATTTCTAAAAATCCCTTTTTTGTATTAGCCTTAAGTAATATTCTAATTTTGTGACACACGGAATTTTGGATTTTCATTTGTTGCCACTTCAAATCATCAAAATTAAATGAAATAAACATTTGAATGCATCAGTCTGTGTGCAATGAATAAATATAATGTACAAGTTACACCTTTTGAATGCAATTACTGAAATAAATCAAGTTTTTCAAAATATTCAAATTTACTGGCTTTTACCTGTATATATGTATATGTATATATATATATGTATATGTATATATATATGTATATATGTATATGTATATATGTATATGTATATATGTATATGTATATATATATATATATATATATATATATATATATATATATATATATATATATATATATATACTGTATATCAGTGACGTGAGGTTGATGGCTGGTGAGGCACTGACTTTATCACAGTCAGATTTACAAACATATGAACCCTAAAGAGTATCTTATTCACCATTTGATTGGCAGCAGTTAACGGGTTATGTTTAAAAGCTCATACCAGCATTCTTCCCTGCTTGGCACTCAGCATCAAGGGTTGGAATTGGGGGTTAAATCACCAAAAATGATTCCCGGGCGCGGCGCCGCTGCTGCCCACTGCTCCCCTCAACTCCCAGGGGGTGAACAAGGGGATTGGTCAAATGCAGAGGACAAATTTCATTACATCTAGTGTGTGTGTGACAATCATTGGTACTTTAACTTAACTTTAACTTTACACATACAAACTGTAGCACACAAAAAAGCACATTTAATTAAAAAAACGTTATTATGGTCTTACCTTTACTTATAAATGAAGTCCACAACTAAAGCCCTCACTTAAACTTTCCACGTGCAAGATTGAATCTATTTAAAAAAGTGTGACCGAGGGTTTATAAATGTCGCCTATACTGTATGAAACTACAAAATAAACACGGAGACTCCAGTTTACACGAGGACCACTTTATTTACCTTCTTTCAAAAACCTCCGCTCCACTCCGTGTCACATCATTTCCGCTCTTAGCGCCTTCAAAATAAGAGCTCAAGGCATATACTGTATAACAGCGCATAGCAGGAACTTAACATCACAAAGAGAAAAGCCCATGAAAATAGGTTACAAAAGTTATTTAATAAGAAGCCAAAAAGTGCAAAAACAATAATGTTCGTCTTGGAGGAGTTGTGAATTAGATACACCTGCAGTCTGCAGGTGTACCTAATGTTGTGGCCCTGCAGTCATTCACAACTCCTCCAACACGAACATTATTGTTTTTGCACTTTTTGGCTTCTTTTGAAATAACTTTTTTAAATAGATTCAATCTTGCACGTGGAAAGTTTAAGTGTGGGCTTTAGTTGATATAACAATTCTATGGCGGGGGTGCAGGAGGCGGGGTTACTGGAGCCTCAGCCAGTGCGTCTTTTGCAGCCGTTTTATGATCGCTCAGCACAAGAAATACGTTACACACATAGAGTTGTTGACAAAATACACTGTACATTATATAACTCAGCTAACTAAACTATGGAAATGTATAATATAGTTCATATAGCAATACAGTAGATATGCGCGGTTTGCGGACACAACCGCGGAGTCCGTGGATAAACCGCGAGTCGGGCGGGTAAAAATAGATTTTAAATAGATGCGGGCGGTTGGCGGTTGAACCAATTCGGAAATATATATACATAGTTAAATGTTATTACCCACATACGAAAAACGAGCAGCACTCTTTGAAACAGTCAATTATTAATCAGGCACCGCGTCCCAGCAACAAGTGCCGCAAGTGAGCGCTCCTTCAGCGCAGCAAGGCGCATTTTAGAGGCCAGGCGCTCTCACATGAATCCTGGCACTGTAGATGCCATTTTATTCCTGCATAGTGCTAACAAAAAAAAAAGTAAGTAGACATACGGTTGGATATGTTAAACGAATTAGTCTACGTTACCTATAGGCTATACCAAATAAGCCCATGTCTAACCTATATTGAGTTCGGTCAGCTAAATAATTTTGATGGTTACGTGTTGTTTGGGCGCACTACAATGCAAAGGAATTAAGGCAATTGCGTTGTTTATTGTGTTTTTTTTCTATTCGAGATATACTACTGTGTGTTAATTATTTGGCCTCGCTTTCAAGTGAAGCGCATCTCCGATTGGCGACAATGTAAGGCTATTTAGCCTGCTTTGTTTGTCGCGACCGTCTATTTTCATTATAATTCAAGTTTGATGATAAAGTGCAGCCTGATGGGTTTGATTTCCCCCCTTCAGCTATTTGCCTTGGCCAATAAGTTGCAGGTAATTTGTTATTATTATTTATTTAATTTATTTTTGTTTAAATAGAGATGACATACATATGTTATTGTATAATTTAAGTTTGCGCGCGTGATTGACAGCCTAAGGCTTATGAGGCACATTTTTTATTTATTTTTTTATTTCAACTTAAAAACGTATGAGCCTACGCCTACAACATAGGCTATGTGTTTATCTTTATTTTCCTGCCTGTCGTTGACAATGGAGATTGTCTGATATTTTGTCATGGCTGCAGATCAATCAATAAAGGTTCATCTTTGTCGCAAAATTGTTCACTGTTTCACTGTGCACCCCGCCCTCGTCCCTATTTGAGCATTATAACGTTAACAAGTTAATATTCATTGAAATAAATTCAGAAAATTTTTTTACCTCACGAAAATATAGGCCGAGTCTTTCTAAAACATTTTTTTAACTTCTTAAAAGCCTCGTTCTGCTTGCTGCAACTGCGCACACAAAGTGTGAGGAACGCACTCCTGATCTGAGGGCATTGACAACAATAGTCAACACTTTCTTAATGGAAATGACAATAATATTATAATAATGATAAATAATATTATCACGCATTAATATATCTTAGCCACTAATGCGTGGCCAAGATATATTAATGCGTGGCACGCATTGAATGTCTCTGCTGCATTGGATCAGTCTCCTTTCTTTAACAGGCAAAAGCTTTATAACCTCACTAATATGCTTGCATCGTCTATATTAGATATATAACAACGGGCGGGTGCGGGCGGGTGTGGTTTTGATAAAATGTTGGTTCGGGTGAATGCGGATGGTTGACGACTTTTGTGATGCGGTTGCGGATGAAATAATTGCCTATTCGCGCATCTCTACAATACAGTCTCACTGCACAGCAGGCCAGCAGTTAGCCGAGTCCGGAACCCATGTTGAGGCACTGAGTGACGTGCCTCAACAGGCTGCTGTTCACCGCACCGTCTCTTCTCAGTATTTGAACGGCAAATGTGAAAATTCAGCGATTTTGAATAAAAATAATCTAAAACTGGTGAAGTTAAATGGAAAATAACTCTATAGTATAATCACTGGATAAAGAAACAATTTAATTAATTTTTTTTCTTTTTACATTTTTTTTCTTTCCATGATGGCAGGTGAGGCCCTGCCTCACCTGCCTCTAGTGACTGCACGTCACTGCTGTATGTATATATATATATATATATTATATATATATATATATGTATATATTTTATATATATATATATATATATATATATATATATATATATATATATATGTATATGTATATATAATATATATATATATATATATATATGTATATATGTTTATATATATATATATATATATATATATATATATATATATATATATATATATATATATATATATATATATATATATATATATACATACATATATATATATATATTAGAGATGCGCGGTTTGCGGGCACAACCGCGGAGTCCGCGGATTATCCGCGGATCGGGCGGATGAAATTAAAAAAAATTAGATTTTATCCGCGGGTCGGGTGGTTCAAATTATAAAAAAAAATTAGATTTTAAATAGATTCAGGCGGGTGGCAGTTAAACCAATTCGGAAATATATATACATAGTTAAATGTTGTTACCCACATACGAAAAACGAGCAGGCACCTGCAGCATATGCCACAACAGAAGAAAAAAAAAAAAAGAGATGGACACTTTTACGGAGCGGAGAAGGGACGCCTCGCCGGGGTCCGGGACCGTAGCCCCTACCCCCGAGAGGGCCCCACCGGGAGCCGTAGCTGAGGCGATCCGCGAGAAGGGCCCGACGCACGTCCAGGGTCACCACCGCGCCCACCGCACCGACACCCCGCCTCGTCCGCCTTCGCCGCGGCCGGCGTCACGCGCAGCAGGTAAGCAGCTTACCTGCCCGCCACCCCCGTGGCCGAGGGCTAGTAACAGGGGTCACTCCGCGCGCTCCGCCCGTGCAGCTTACCTGCCCGCCACCCCTGTTGCCGGGGGCGCGTAACAGGGGTCACTCCGCGCGCAGTGCGCTCACGAAAGGGGTGGGGCTCACCCTGGTTGATATAGACAGCAGCTAGGACGGTGGCCATGGAAGTTGGAACCCGCTAAGGAGTGTGTAACAACCCACCTGCCGAATCAACTAGCCCTGAAAATGGATGGCGCTGGAGCGTCGGGCCCATATACCCGGCCGTCGCCGGCAGCGAGACGCGCTTGGAGGTGCGCTCAGCGCGGCTCCCATATGATTGCGCACTGGTGTGCGTCTGGGTCGTGACAGCGTGGCACGCGAATGTCTGTGCTGCATTGGATCAGTCTCCTTTCTTTAACAGGCAAAAGCTTTATAACCTCACTAATGCTTTGCATCGTCTATATTAGATATATAACAACGGGCGGGTGCGGGCGGATGGCGGGCGGATGCGGTTCTGATCAAATGTTAGATCGGGTGGATTGCGGATGGTTGACGACTTTCTGATGCGGTTGCGGATGAAATAATTGCCTATCCGCGCATCTCTAATATATATATATGTATATATATATATATATATATATATATATATATGTGTGTTTGTATATATATGTTTGTATATATATGTGTGGAAGTATAGCTGTAAAAATCTGCTGTACAGTACAGGTGCTTGGGTCCCTTTTTTTTCAGGAACACTAATACAAAATGACGTAATGATTCGGATGGCAATCAATTTTGTTGCAGCACCTATGTTCTTTACCCGTCACTTGTAAACTGTAATGGCAGCACAATTACAAACTTGTTGTTCCTTGCAGTGTTCAAGAATTTCCTGGGGGACACAATTTTGATGGACGATTTGAACTCTGCAACCAACTACAGACAAATCGTGAGTGCCGCCTTCTTTTGGTGATGCCACAGCAGTTATTTTGCCTCTGAATAATCTCCTTTCGCTTCCAGTTGGTCCAACATCAAATCCACTGCCCCAGCATCCTGACCAGACAGGGCGACCGCGTGAGCATGAAGGGCAAGTTTGGAGGTGCCCAGAACAAAGCCCCCCCAATTGCCAATCTACAAGTGTTCGGGGCCCCCCTCTCAAATAACTTTCACATTCTGAAGGAGGAAATAGGTAAGATTCGACCTTGTTCTTATTATTACCAGTCTCTCCAGGATTTCGCAGGCTCTTTTTGTGATATTTGCGGCCTAAAATGCCTGATTTTGTGGCAGCAATTTCAAAAAGTTGCGGCAAAGATTGCAATGTTTTAAGGCAGTGGTGTCAAACTCAAATACAGAGGGGGCCAAAATGTAAAACTGAACAAAGCCGCGGGCCAAGGTTGAACAAATTAACCTTTTAATAGGGACCCAAACAAGTTTGCATTGAATATTGAACAAGCAAGGCTTATATAACTTTATAATGACATGCAAAATTGAGTTTCAAATAATAATAATAATAATTAAACAATATCAATGGCATATCAAATACAATTTAAATAAAAATGGAATGCCTCTTTTCTATTTGCAGCCTTCTGAGGTAAATATCAACATTAACTTTTTCCACAGGCTAATAAATTTGAAAATAAAATAACAATGAATAAACCAACCATTCAGGACTTTAAACTGCTCAGTTTGCAACACACTGATCTAATCTGATGTGCCCAAGCCAGATACCTGCCATCTTTTCTTGGATGCTAGTTCATTAATGTCGGGGCTCAGGCTTTGAGCTGAGGCAACCTTCATTATCGAATCAGTCAGACGTATCCTGTGAGACGTTTCGTCATCTTCATTGAGGAGAAAAGTTGCTCACATAGATAAGCGCTGCCGAACCTGGACCAGTTTGAGCAGCTTGGGTGCGGAGTTGAGGCATTGTGTCAGGGATGAATTGTGGAAACTGTGCGGCGCCAACAGCATCATACTTTGACTTCAGCGTGTCATCACACTGGAGTTCAATCAGCTCCATTTGGAGGTTAATTGGTGCTTTTTCCACATCAACTGCGAAGGGATTACTAAGAAGTTCAAATCTACATTTCTGACCATCAAAGTCGCCAAATCGCCGGCTTAACTCAGCGCCGAGTACACTGAGTTTTTCAGCAAACTGTGTGCACACGTCGGTAGAGCATACTTGCCAACCCTCCCGAATTTCCCGGGAATTGCCCCTCCCGAAAATCTCCTGGGGCAACCAATCGCTCGTATTCCACCCGGACCACTGTCTTGGGGGACTGCCTCTGACGTCCTCTACGAGTTGTCGTCACGTCCGCTTTTCATCCATTCTAACAACGTGCTGGCCCAGTCACAAGATATGTGCGGCTTCTGTACGCACACACGTGAATGCAACGCATACTTGATCAACAGCCATACAGGTTACACTGAGGGTGGCCGTATAAACAACTTTAACACTGTTACAAATATGCGCCACACTGTGAATCCACACCAAACAAGAATGACTAACACATTCCAGGAGAACATCCGCACCGTAACACAACATAAACACAACAGAACAAATACCCAGAACCCTTTGCAGCACTAACTAACTAACCCCTCCCCCCCCTCACACACACACACACACCTTAGCGTCCCGGAAGAGTTATTGCTGCAAAGGGTTCTGGGTATTTGTTCTGTTGTGTTACGGTGCGGATGTTCTCCCGAAATGTGTTTGTCATTCTTGTCCCTCTAGGATCTCATGATCCTTTTATGAGATGCCTGAATTTGCATAAGTTGTCCCAAAAATTGCAATAGAAAGTGCATTGTCTCGGTTGCAGTAAATTGCTGTGTTTTTCCTTCTGTAATTACAAAAGGTAAAATTGCTGAAGAGAAAGTAATCAATTAACACATTTAAACAAAGAGCATCTGACCAACATGGCACACAGAAATGTGCAAAATGGCTTTATTAGCCACAACAAAGTACTCATGAATTACTGCAAGGAAAATACTATACATCATATATGCCAAAAAACAAAGAAAAAACTTTCACAGTTAAAAAATCATTCATACTGAAGATGAGTAAACAATACAAATAATGTTAAAGAACATTACATATTAATTTTACCCCTTAAAAATATGTACTGTCGTAAAAATGGTTGATGGGTGTACTCACTTTTGTAAGATATACATATGCTGACTAAAGTTATTTGCAATATACTCTTTATTCATAAAGTGTGAATGCAGGCTTAGTGTATTCACAATGTAGTATGGCGGAAGGGAATCGAACCTGGAACCCTTAAATTCTATCAACTGAGCCACATCGCCCCAACATGTCTGTATATGTATGGATATCTGTGTGTGTGTGTATATATAAATGTGTTTGTGTGTGTTCTTTAGGGGTGTAACGGTACACAAAAATTTTGGTTCGGAACATACCTCGGTTTAGAGGTCACGACGGTTTGGTTCATTTTCGGTTCAGTAAGAAAACAACAAGATATAGATTTTTTTGGTTATTTATTTACCAAATTTACAAACAATGGCATAACATACATATACACACAGGGTCCATTGCCAGGGTTAATG
Organism: Nerophis lumbriciformis; assembly: GCF_033978685.3. Classification (NCBI taxonomy): domain Eukaryota; kingdom Metazoa; phylum Chordata; class Actinopteri; order Syngnathiformes; family Syngnathidae; genus Nerophis; species Nerophis lumbriciformis. The sequence goes on from NC_084554.2 coordinate 14,761,593, forward strand.
TGGTCAACATATATAAAATAAAAACTAAATAAGATAAGGCTCAGAATGGTTTCTTAACAAAAACCTTTCTACATATAAAGTACTTTTTTTGATTGATTGAATGAAACTTTTATTAGTAGATTGCACAGTACAGTACATATTCCGTACAATTGACCACTAAATGGTAACACCCGAATACGTTTTTCAACTTGTTTAAGTCGGGGTCCATGTTAATCAACATTAAACTGCCTCAAGTTGTTGCTCAGATTAAATACAATGACAAAACTTTTCTTCTACATATAAAAAGTGCAACATTAAACAGTTTCAGGTCAACTCAGCCTCAGATTAACTTTTCTTTCCCCCCCCCAGCCTGGTTAACTTGGCAGTAAGAGGATATATGGGCTCATTGTTCTTCCACCATAGAAGTAGGTCAAAATCTAGTTTTTAATGCAATATGGACTTAAAGGCCTACTGAAATGCGATTTTCTTATTTAAACGGGGATAGTAGGACCATTCTATGTGTCATACTTGATCATTTCGCGATATTGCCATATTTTTGCTGAAAGGATTTAGTAGAGAACAACGACGATAAAGTTTGCAACTTTTGGTCGCTGATAAAAAAGCCTTGAGCAGACGATATTCGCGTGATGTCACAGGTTGTGGAGCTCCTCACATCCGCACATTGTTTATAATCATGGCCACCAGCAGTGAGAGCGATTCGGACTGAGAAAGCGACAATTTCCCCATTAATTTGAGCGAGAATGAAAGATTCGTGGATGAGGAAAGTGAGAGTGAAGGACTAGAGGGCATTGGGAGCGATTCAGATAGGGAAGATGCTGTGAGAGGCGGGTGGCACCTGATATTCAGCTGGGAATGACTAAAACAGTAAATAAACACGAGACATATATATACTCTATTAGCCACAACACAACCAGGCTTATATTTAATATGCCACAAATTAATCCCGCATAACAAACACCTCCCCCCTCCCATCCATACATATAACCCGCCAATACAACTCAAACACCTGCACAACACACTCAATCCCACAGCCCAAAGTACCGTTCACCTCCCCAAAGTTCATACAGCACATATATTTCCCCAAAGTCCCCAAAGTTACATACGTGACATGCACATAGCGGCACGCACGTACGAGCAAGCGATCAAATGTTTGGAAGCCGCAGCTGCATGCGTACTCACGGTACCGTGTCTGCGTATCCAACTCAAAGTCCTCCTGGTAAGAGTCTCTGTTGTCCCAGTTCTCCACAGGCCAATGGTAAAGCTTGACTGTCATCTTTCGGGAATTTAAACAATGAAACACTGGCTGTGTTATCCGGGTGTTATCCCAACAGTCAGGGGGTGCATTCTACGGCGGTGGTGCATTGTCCAGCACAACACCTGCCGAAATACACCGCTTCCCACCTGAAGCTTTCTTCTTTGCTGTCTCCATTGTTCATTGAACAAATTGCAAAAGATTCACCAACACAGATGTCCAGAATACTGTGGAATTTTGCGATGAAAACAGACGACTTAATAGCTGGCCATCATGCTGTCCCAAAATGTCCTCTACAATCCGTGACGTCACGCGCAGACGTCATCATACCGAGACGTTTTCAGCAGGATATTTTGCACGAAATTTAAAATTGCACTTTAGTAAGCTAACCCGGCCGTATTGGCATGTGTTGCAATGTTAAGATTTCATCATTGATATACAAACTATCAGACTGCGTGGTCGGTAGTAGTGGGTTTCAGTAGGCCTTTAAATCTGCTGCTATAAAAACATTTGTTATTGCTTTAGCCCTGCCTGACTCGCTGAGGAGAGGCTGCCTGAATGCGGTGGTGACACTTCAAATGGGTTAGCATGTTCGACGTGTTGTCAGAAGCAGATGCTGAACAATGTCGGCAAACCTCCGTCCTCCATTGTTGTATCGCGCAGCCAAAGTGTTCCCAATGTCTTCCAGGTCTGGCTTTTATATGTTGTCCTAGCCCGGTCGCTGCTAGCATGCCGTGTGTTGTGCCTCGGTGTGCATTGTTTACACAACGTGCGGTGCGCTACTTAATATGTCCGTGTGGAAACTCGTTCGGTACACCTCCGAACCGAACCGAAACCCCCGTACCGAAACTGTTCAATACAAATACACGTACCGTTACACCCCTAGTGTTCTTGTATTTCTACCCTTCTTGAAAATTCAACAAGGAAAAGTACTTTCCATATGAGGACCGTTGAACAAGTTAGGACCGACATCATGGTCCCAATACGGAAAACCATTGCATCTAATAGAGATTGTCTCATTTGCACCGCTGGGGGTGAAATCTATCCAAATGAGGGTGGTCCCAGAAAGGAGAGATTTGTCAAATTGACTGTGTCGCTTTTAAAAGTGCTCCCTCTCTGGCCAACATATGTAATAACAAGTGCTCCCCTTCTGGCCAACATGTGTGTGTAAGAATTTGAAATGCGCCCCCTTTGGCCAAAATTAATTTAAATATATATATATATATATATATATATATATGTATATAGGAACATACTGTAATACCTTTAAGTAAATAATGAAGATTAAAAACCAATTACAAACAAAAAAAAAAACTAAAAGCTTACCTTTTTTATATTTGCATAGTATGTATATATTATTATGTAGTATGTATATATTAATAATTACATTACTAATATACATTAGTATGTATTAGAGATGGCCGATAATATCGGCCTGCCAATAATATCGGCCGATAAATGCGTTAAAATGTAATATCGGAAATTATCGGTATCGTTTTTTTTATTATCGGTATCGTTTTTTGTTTTTTTATTATTTTTTTATTTTTTTATTAAATCAACATAAAAAACACACGATACACTTACAATTAGTGCACCAACCCAAAAAACCTCCCTCCCCCATTTACACTCATTCACACAAAAGGGTTGTTTCTTTCTGTTATTAATATTCTGGTTCCTACATTATATATCAATATATATCAATACAGTCTGCAAGGGATACAGTCCGTAAGCACACATGATTGTGCGTGCTGCTGGTCCACTAATAGTACTAACTTTTAACAGTTAATTTTACTCATTTTCATTAATTACTCATTTCTATGTAACTGTTTTTATATTGTTTTACTTTCTTTTTTATTCAAGAAAATGATTTTAATTTATTTATCCTATTTTATTTTATTAATTTTTTTTTAAAAGTACCTTATCTTCACCATACCTGGTTGTCCAAATTAGGCATAATAATGTGTTAATTCCACGACTGTATATATCGGTTGATATCGGTATCGGTAATTAAAGAGTTGGACAATATCGGAATAACGGATATCGGCAAAAAGCCATTATTGGACATCCCTAGTATGTATATATTATTAATGTTGTAAATACAAATCTTTATATATCTAGATATATAAAGAGGTAGGCATTTTTTGGAGGTCTCAAGAAGGTAACAAATACAAGAGTGTGTGTGTGTGTGTGTGTGTGTGTGTGTGTGTGTGTGTGTGTGTGTGTGTGTGTGTGTGTGTGTGTGTCGCTGTAAAAATCTGCTGTACGGTATAGGTGGGTCCCTTTTTGCAGGAACACTACTACAAAAACTCACAATAATGTCTGATAGAATGCTAAAAATGTTATGACAGACCACCTTGAAAGAAGAATGGATTTTTTTTTTTTTTTTTTTTTTTACTGAATGAGACATTCAGAATGTCCATAGAAATAAACTAACAACTATGAACTAGGTTTACAGCATATGAAATACATTTGGCAACAACATGCACTTTGAGAGTGTAGACAGCCCAATTTTCATCAATTAATATATTCTGTAGACATACCCTCATCTGCGCTCTTTTCCTGAAAGCTGATCCGTCCAGTTTTGGAGTTGATGTCAGCAGGCTAGGATCGATAGGGGGTTTAGCTCGCTCGTCTGCGGGAACAAACTGCCGCCATTGCTTGCCGTGCTACCGAGGTCCTTTGTCCCTGAATTGCTCACACACTCCGGCAGATTCAATGGGGGTCTGGCGGCAGATTTCTTTGACTTTATCGTTGGAAATGCATCTGCTTTGAGTGTCGCAGGATATCCACACATTCTTGCCATCTCTGTCGTAGCATAGCTTTCGTCGGTAAAGTGTGCGTAACAAACGTCCAATTTCTTGCCACTTTCGCATCTTTGGGCCACTGGTGCAACTTGAATCCGTCCCTGTTCGTGTTGTTACACCCTCCGACAACACACCGACGAGGCATGATGTCTCCAAGGTACGGAAAACAGTCGAAAAAACGGAAAATAACAGAGCTGATTTGACTCGGTGTTTGAGAAAATGGCGGATTGCTTCCCGATGTGACGCCACGTTGTGACGTCATCGCTCCGAGAGCGAATATTAGAAAGGCGTTTAATTCGCCAAAATTCACCCATTTAGAGTTCGGAAATCGGTTAAAAAAATATATGGTCTTTTTTCTGCAACATCAAGGTATATATTGACGCTTACATAGGTCTGGTGATAATGTTCCCCTTTAACTACGAACGATAAAACAGTAAATATTAACAGCATATGAACCTCGCTCCTCTTTTTACTTATTTCACAACCATCTTTCACACAGCAAAATATGAACGCAAAGGGTAGAAAACATCTACAATCTGATATAATATCACTGTTCTGCAAAACTTTGTCGTAAAAATCTGCTTTCGCGTCTGTCCCTGACACCTGCCCACACTGCTTGGTGCTTTGCATGAGCTGCTGTGACCTAGTTGACCATAATAACTCATATATCACTCAAAAGCGCAGATTCCAACCATTGAAATACTTTGTATAGTTCAGGGGTCGGCAACCCAAAATGTTGAAAGAGCCATATTGGACCAAAAATACAAAAACAAATCTGTCTGGAGCCGCAAAAAATTAAAAGCCATATTACATACAGATAGTGTGTCATGGAATTAAGAGGACTTAAAGGAAACTAAATGACCTCAAATATAGCTACAAATGAGGCATAATGATGCAATATGTACATATAGCTAGCCTAAATAGCCTATTAGCATCAATTAGCTTGCAGTCATGCAGTGACCAAATATGTCTGATTAGCACTCCACACAAGTCAAAAACATCAACAAAACTCACCTTTCATGCACAACCTTAAAAGTTTGGTGGACAAAATGAGACAGAAAAATAAGTGGCATAAAACACGTCCTAGAAAGTCGAAGTAAGTAATACATGTAAACAAACTACGGTAAGTTCAAGGACCGCCAAAATTAGTAGGACAAAACGGCGCTCGCCAAATACTCGAATCAGTGAGGCATGTTTAATATAAACAGTGTGCTTTGTAACAATTAGGGAGGTTTGTGTCATCCTACAGAACCATATTAAAACAAAAATTGATTTTTTTCCCCCTCATCTTTTTCCATTTTTTATACATTTTTTGAAAAAGCTCCAGAGAGACACTAGGGCGGCGCTAAAGAGCCGCATGCGGCTCTAGAGCCGCGGGTTGCCGACCCCTGGTATAGTTGAATATTTACTGTAATTTGAAAACAACACTGCATGCCATAATGGCGGGCTTAGTTTTGATGGTAAAGGTCTAAAAAAAATTAATTAGAATTGTTCGGAGGGCCGTAATTTGCCCAGGTTTGGGTTAGACATTTGCGTTGCGTTTGAGTGCTGCTAGGACAAAGTTTATTGGCAAAAATGTTGATGATTGGTCACACTGTGCAGGGAAATTGCGGGGGTTGGACTTAATTCCATGCTCACGTCTTCTTTTCCCGCTCTAGAGCTGCTCAGAAGGTACAGCTCGGCTGTGCAGAACAAGTTGGACGCACAGGAAGAACTCGAGGATCATCGGAAACAATCTGCTGAGATGAACACCAAGCAGCGAGAAATCGAGGAAAAAAAGAAAGAGCTGGTTGAAGTCGAGAAAGAACTTGGTAGGTTCTGCGTGTGCTTGGGGTCGAACATCTCACAAAATCCACGGTTCGGATTAGGGATTATTTATGAAATACATCTGAACCTTTCGGTTGAACAGACACGGTTCAGAGCGCATGTTTTTCTTGGGTTACAGGTTTTTTCTTTGTTACTAATCAGTTTGGAGTGTTCTGATCATACACATATGGTGAGGCAAAGTAGAGCCAAATGATTTCCGTGCTAACGGCACAGATAGAATCCCAAAATTGGCCAAACAAATCTACTGTGAAGTGGAGAATCTCACGGAAATTGACGTAAATGGGACTGAAATGCTTTAATCATGAGGAGAAACAACATGTTTTTGTGGAAATCATGTGTTGGCGAGCAGAAACAATCAACTGCCCCTTCCTGGACTAAAGCCTGCTCAGTGGCCTTGTGGTTAGAGTGTCCGCCCTGAGATCGGTAGGTCGTGAGTTCAAACCCCGGCCCAGTCATACCAAAGACTATAAAAATGGGACCCATTACATCCCTGCTTGGCACTCAGCATCAAGGGTTGGAATTGGGGGTTAAATCACCAAAAATTATTCCCGGGTGCGGCCACCGCTGCTGCTCACTGCTCCCCTCACCTCCCAGGGGGTGGAACAAGGGGATAGGTCAAATGCAAAGAGTATATTCACCGAGTGTGTGTTTAACTTTAACTTAACTAAACCAGTGTTTTTAAACCATTAGTGTGCCGTGAGATACAGTCTGGTGTGCCGTGGGAGATTATCTAAATTCACCTATTTGGGTTTAAAAAGTATTTTTTTGCAAACCAGTAATGATAGTCTGCAAATGATGTGTTGTTGTTGAGTGTCGGTGCTGTCTAGAGCTCGGCAGAATAATCGTGTAATACTCTTCCATATCAGTAGGTGGCAGTCGGTAGCTAATTGCTTTGTAGATGTCGTAAACAGTGGGAGGCAGTGTGCAGGTAAAAAGGTGTCTAATGCTTAAACCAAAAATTTAAAAAAAGGTGAGTGCCCCTAAGAAAAGGCATTGAAGCTTAGGGAAGGCTATGCAGAACGAAACTAGAACTGAACTGGCTCCAAAGTAAAGAAAAACAGAATGCTGGACGACAGCAAAGACTTACTGCGGAGCAAAGATGGCGTCCACAATGTACATCCGAACATGACATGACAATCAACAATGTCCCCACAAAGAAGGATAAAAGCAACTGCAATATTCTTGATTGCTAAAACAAAGTAGATGCGGGAAATATCGCTCAAAGGAAGACATGGAACTGCTACAGGAAAATACCAAAAAAAAGAGGAAAAGCCACCAAAATATGAGCGCAAGACAAGAACTAAAACACTACACATAGGAAAACAGCAAAAAAGTCCAAATAATTCAGGGTGTGATGTGACAGGTGGTGACAGTACACCTACTTTGAGACAAGAGCTGTAGTGATGCATGCTTGGTTATGGTTTAAAGTCATATCCAACAATTGTGACAAGGACTTTTTACTGTCATCTGAGTTTCGTTTTTTAGTGATTTTAGTGGTGTGCCTCCGGATTTTTTCAACGCAGAAAATGTGCCTTGGCTCAAAAAAGGTTGAAAAACACTGAACTAAACAATATCGAACTGAAACGTCAATCGACTTGTAATTCTCTTCCAAAACGCTAGAGGGCAGTGTTTTCCTGAGTGAGCAACTGCAACTCTTGCTGATTAGCTTCCTGTGTGTAGCAAGTTATTGTCAACAATGGCGACTGAAGTAGGGCTGGGACGATTTGTAGACGTCATTGATGACATAAATACGTTGACGTCACGTACTTTTCATCGATGCGTCGAGAAAAGATGACTGCTCACGGAGAAAAAGATGCCACTGTGTTCCAATTCATCAGCCACCGATCATTATTGGCCAATTTCTTTGGAAACATTTGATTGCAAGATCCCAATCAGTGCCTTTCAATGCTAATCATAAAAAAAATTAACACTTGTGGCTAGAGATGTCCGATAATATCGGCCGATAAATGTTTTAAAATGTAATATCGGAAATTATCGGTATCGGTTTCAAAAATTAAAATGTATGACTTTTTAAAACGCCGTTGTGTACACGGACGTAGGGAGAAGTACAGCGCGCCAATAAACCTTAAAGGCACTGCCTTTGCGTGCCGGCCCAATCACATAATATCTACGTCTTTTCACACATCCAAGTGAATGCAAACGCATACTTGTTCAACAGCCATACAGGTCACACTGAGGGTGGCCGTATAAACAACTTTAACACTGTTACAAATATGCGCCACACTGTGAACCCACACCAAACAAGAATGACAAACACATTTCGGGAGAACATCCGCACCGTAACACAACATAAACACAACAGAACAAATACCCAGAAGCCCTTGCAGCACTAACTCTTCCGGGACGCTACAATATACACCCCCCCACCTCAACCCCGCCCCTCCCAACCCTGCCCACCTCAACCTCCTCATGCTCTCTCAGGGAGAGCATGTCCCAAATTCCCAGCTGCTGTTTTGAGGCATGTTGAAAAAAATAATGCACTTTGTGACTTCAATAATAAATATGGCAGTGCCATGTTGACATTTTTTTCCATAACTTGAGTTGATTTATTTTGGAAAACCTTGTTACATTGTTTAATGCATCCAGCGGGGCATCACAACAAAATTAGGCATAATAATGTGTTAATTCCACGACTGTATATATCGGTATCGGTTGATATCGTAATCGGTGATTAAGAGTTGGACAATATCGGAATATCGGATATCGGCAAAAAAGCCATTATCGGACATCTCTACTTGTGGCTCATACCTTGCAGCTTTGTCCTTTTAGTGACAGGGAAGGCTACTGCTGTTTGTGTATGTCCATTAGGGATGGGAATTGATCAGATTTTTACAGTTCCGACTCCACTTTCGATTCTGCTTAACAATTCGGTTTCTCTTATTGATTCTTATTTAGAAAAAAAGAAAACAAACAGGTGGATTAATATCAATTTTGTTTCGAGGTAACATTGACTGTACAAAGCCTACAGTGAGGTCCTATGAGGCAGAAAAAAAATTACTTTCCTGAAAATATATATAAGAAATATTCTTCTGTAGAATTTAACAAAATAAAACATTTGTGGAAAGCCTTGGATGCAAGCCTTAAACCACAAACTTAGTCACTGCTGGGTGACATTCTCCATTTAAAAACATTGTAGCTGTCAATTCCACTTCCCTTCATAGTAAAAGTGTTGTGTGCAACATCCAGTCGGACTGCCATAACAAAATAAAGGTTTCCAAAAACAAAAAGTAGCTAACATAAGCACTTTGTATTTAAAACACTCATTGGTACATTTATGTCATATACCGTATTTTTCGGACTATAAGTCGCAGTTTTTTTCATAGTTTGGGGGTGCGACTTATACTCAGGAGCGACTTATGTGTGAAATTATTAACACATTACCGTGAAATATCAAATAATATTATTTATCTCATTCACGTAAGAGACTAGACGTATAAGATTTCATGTGATTTAGCGATTAGGAGTGACAGATTGTTTGGTAAACGTATAGCATGTTCTATATGTTATAGTTATTTGAATGACTCTTACCATAATATGTTACGTTAACATACCAGGCACGTTCTCAGTTGGTTATTTATGCCTCATATAACGTACACTTATTCAGCCTGTTGTTCACTATTCTTTATTTATTTTAAATTGCCTTTCAAATGTCTATTCTTGGTGTTGGCTTTTATCAAATAAATTTCCCCAAAAAATGCGCGACTTATATATGTTTTTTTCCTTCTTTATTATGCATTTTCGGGCGGTGCGACTTATACTCCGGAGCGACTTATACTCCGAAAAATACAGTATATATTATTCTGTGTTTTGAAATATTGGTTAAAAATATCCTATTATGTATTTCACCAATAAAAGTAAGGATTTTTGCATTTAATTAACGGACATTTTTGTTTTGACAACCCAAGAAAAGTGAAGTCTAGTGCTGATAAAGCTTGTGCTTGACTTTACATGTTGATGTGCTTATAAATAAAGTTCATTTACATTTATGTACACACTCATTCAAGGCTCTTTAGGAGCCTTTTTTAACTTGTATTTTTTTAGATATGTTTGTAAGAACCACAACTGATGAATGGAAATGGACCCCGTAGATTATTAGAATATATGATATTATTCTGGGCTGTTAAAAAGAACAATAATGTACACTGAACACAAAACCGTGGATTTTGTGGACCGTTCCACCCAGCGTTCGAATCTCATTTGTTTTAGTTTAGTTTATTCACAATACCATAGAACAATTACGATAGTAGTGAATATCATTTAAAGATGTTGGTATGTGAAAGGGTCCCCCAAATAAGCTAGAAGAAGCTCTTGACAGGGGGTCCAGAGGACAGTATATACATGGAATGATGAAAACATGGTGGCAAGCACAAAAAAACAACAATGCTATATGATAAACACAAGATAATAGTACTAAAGCAAGCATACACATACATACATACATTCATTCAACCATGCAAAACCCAACAGTAGTCTACCCCACAAGAGGCATTAGAGATAGGTGGTTAATAGGTAAGTTTTCAGTTTCTCTTTGAAGTTGGAAAATGGATACAGCATCTTGAGGCTCTCATTAAGCCGGTTCTAAATCTTTGGTCCCCTGCATACAACACTTCGAGCGGTACAAGCCAGTAGACGATGTTTACCTGATATCAGATCTAAGTTACGAGTGTTGTGGGCATGCTGGGGATGATAGATAGGAACCAAGCTACAGAGCCTAAGATTCAGCCTGTGAATGACTTGATAGGTTAGACAAGCATTGTGATAAATATTGAACTCTGTCAGTCTTAAAGGCCTACTGAAACCCACTACTACCGACCACGCAGTCTGATAGTTTATACATCAATGATGAAATCTTAACATTGCAACACATGCCAATAGCTTACTAAAGTGCAATTTTAAATTTCACGCGAAATATCCTGCTGAAAAGGCCTCGGTATGATGATGTCAGCGCGTGACGTCACGGATTGTAGCGGACATTTTGGGACAGCATGGTGGCCAGCTATTACGTCGTCTGTTTTCATCGCAAAATTCCACAGTATTCTGGACATCTGTGTTGGTGAATCTTTTGCAATTTGTTCAATGAACAATGGAGACAGCAAAGAAGAAAGCTGTAGGTGGGAAGCAGTGTATTGCGGCCGGCTGCAGCAACACAAACACAGCCGGTGTTTCATTGTTTACATTCCCGAAAGATGACAGTCAAGCTTTACCATTGGCCTGTGGAGAACTGGGACAACAGAGACTCTTACCAGGAGGACTTTGAGTTGGATACGCAGACACGGTACCGTGAGTACGCATGCAGCTGCGGCTTCCAAACATTTGATCGCTTGCCCGTACGTGTGTGCCGCTATGTGCATGTCACGTACCTAACTTTGGGGACTTTGGGGAAATATATGTGCTGTATGAACTTTGGGGAGGTGAACGGTACTTTGGGCTGTGGGATTGAGTGTGTTGTGCCGGTGTTTGAGTTGTATTGGCGGGTTATATGGACAGGAGGGGGGAGGTGTTTGTTATGCGGGATTAATTTGTGGCATATTAAATATAAGCCTGGTTGTGTTGTGGCTAATAGAGTATATATATATATGTCTCGTGTTTATTTACTGTTTTAGTCATTCCCAGCTGAATATCAGGTCCCACCCGCCTCTCACAGCATCTTCCCTATCTGAATCGCTCCCACTGCCCTCTAGTCCTTCACTCTCACTTTCCTCATCCACAAATCTTTCATCCTCACTCAAATTAATGGGGAAATCGTCGCTTTCTCGGTCCGAATCGCTCTCGCTGCTGGTGGCCATGATTGTAAACAATGTGCAGATGTGAGGAGCTCCACAACCTGTGACGTCACGCGCATATCGTCTGCTACTTCCGGTACAGGCAAGGCTTTTTTATCAGCGACCAAAAGTTGCGAACTTTATCGTCGATGTTCTCTACTAAATCCTTTCAGCAAAAATATGGCAATATCGCGAAATGATCAAGTATGACACATAGAATGGATCTGCTATCCCCGTTTGAATAAGAAAATCGCATTTCAGTAGGCCTTTAAGAGATGATAATTATGGAATAGATGTCGAGTGGGGGCATTAAACTTGGACCATGACAGGGCCCGTATGATTTTCTTTTGCATGGATTCTAATTTGTGAAGGTAGGTAAGGTGTTACACCAGATGACATTACAGTAGTTTAGATGTGGTTCAAAGAGAGTTTCATATAGGGTAAGTAGAGCATAAAGAGGAAGATAATGACGAAGGTGAAAGAACAGGCCAACATATTTGGATCATTTCACAGGTTTGTGACATGATATTCTGTTCAGTTCTTCCCTACACTCCAACTTCAGTTCAGTTTCAGTTTCTTTGGAACATGCATACGATACGATGTAATGCATCACATATTTCTAGTTGTTTCAATGCAGCACGTCTGAAAAGGAGTAGGAAGAAGCAGAGCGTATTTCATCCTAACACTTTTCATACCATAGCAATTGTATCCCTTTTCCTTGTTCTCTGTAACAGAACAGTGAATAAATAAATAATATGCCATAGTAAGTAAACAAATATTAAATACATAAATAATATTTATCTGTGTGCTTTGTGAACACTTGTAGTTTGAACAGTCTCTTAAACTGAATCATATTGGTGCTTTGATTGATTTCTTTGGTTGATCCGCTCCATAATTGAATTCCACAGACGGACATGCTAAAGGTTTTAAGTAATGTACGAGCATACACATGTTTTATGATGATTAGTAACACAAAGAAAACAAGACATGATCCGAACAACTCAAGTTTTCCCTTTTTGTTTTGTTTGTCGTAAACTGTTCAATCGCTTGATTCTTGGCCGTGTCTGCCTTCCAGCCTCCACATCGCTGCAGCCGAAGAAGCGAAGCCTGCAACAAGCTGGCGAGACCTCGGGGGCACGCAAGAGACACAAAACTGCAACATGAGTTGAGAAAAAGTTTATTTTTAATTGTGTTTGTACGTTTTATGCTTTCATAAGTTACCAAAATCTTGTTTTTGATACAAAAATATACATTTGTTCTAAATCTTTTTCTGTGTTTTTAATTCATTTTATGCTTATTCTTCAGTCTAATTCATTCTTATAACACTTCCTTAGGTACACTTCGAACGAGATCTATTTGAGTCCCATTTTTCCTATCAATTGTTCTATGCTTTGATATGATTGCATATTTAATCAACACAATCAATCAATCAATCAATCAATGTTTATTTATATAGCCCTAAATCACAAGTGTCTCAAAGGGCTGCACAAGCCACAACGACATCCTCGGTACAGAGCCCACATAAGGGCAAGGAAAAACTCACCCCAGTGGGACGTCGATGTGAATGACTATGAGAAACCTTGGAGAGGACCGCATATGTGGGTAACACCCCCCCTCTACCCAACTCATTTGTATACTCTAGCCTTTGAATAGCCCCCTTTTTTTAGACCAGTTGATCTGCCGTTTCTTTTCTTTTCTCCTCTGCTCCCCCCAATCCCTTGTGGAGGGGGAGACACTCAGGTCCGGTGGCCAATATTTGGGGTGCTGGCTGTCCGGGGTCGGGACCCGGGGTGGACCGCTCGCCTGTGTATCGGTTGGGAACATCTCTGCGCTGCTGACCCGTCTCCGCTCGGGATGGTTTCCTGCTGACCCCATGGTGGACTGGACTCTTACTGTTATGCTGGATCCACTATGGACTGTACTCTCACAATATTATGTTAGACCCACTCGACATCCATTGCATTCGGTAACTCACAGGCGGTCCCACGCCACTTTGCGCTTTGATTTTTGCGTCTTTTAGGATGAGATAGGATAGCATTTTATCGTCATTGCACTTAAAAACTACAACAAAATTACGTTTTCAGCACACGTTTTCAAGAGCAGACCTACATTGTGAAGGGTGACAGAACGGATGAGTAAAAAAGTCGATCCCACACTAGGCTACCATGGGGGGGATTCAGTCTGGGGCCGGGAAAAAAAAACTTGATAGCCACGGTAAGAACATGTTATGACATACAACTGGAGACTTGCAACGAGGGGCCCGAAGCTGCCTGCCACTAGGGGTGCTGCTCCGTTTTCTGTCATACCACGTGAGGTGAAGCACTGAGGATGTGGGGGGTGTGGTATGTGTACGGATGATGTTCGAAACCGGTTCTCCCGGTTGTTCAATAAGTGAAGTGAAGTGAATTATATTTATATAGCGCTTTTTCTTTAGTGACTCAAAGCGCTTTACATAGTGAAACCCAATATCTAAGTTACATTTAAACCAGTGTGGGTGGCACTGGGAGCAGGTAGGTAAAGTGTCTTGCCCAAGGACACAACAGCAGTGACTAGGATGGCAGAAGCGGGGATCGAACCTCAAGTTGCTGGCACCGCCCCAATAAGAAAAGAACCGATTCCATGGACTCGAATCCCTTTTTGAGAACCGGTTCCCGTTATCGAGGCCACTATAGTAAAGAAAAAGAGTTTGTTTCTTTGTTCGAATCCCTGGGAACGAATCCTGTCCCACAGGAAATGCCCTGTGGGACATTACGTAGTTCAGTCATTAGACTGAGCTACGTAATTTCCTGTGGTGTCACACAAGCAGCAAAAATAATGGACCGGAAAAAAACGCCTCAAGTCATGGCTATTTTCCTATAGTGATCACAGAGACAGATTGTTTTTGTGTTACTGGATATATTTGTTTTTCCTGAAAAATCCCACTTAATATACTTTGGGTAACAACAGTCAATATTTATTTATTTAATTTTTTTAGGGGGGCAACAGTCAATATTTATCTATTTATTTTATTTTTTTCTTATAAAATAAAAGTGAGCTTTTGTTAAACCAAATATTGTGTTTTTTTCCATATACAACAACCTATCTGGACTCGATAAGAGAATCGATAAGGAATCGGTTCGATAAGAGGATTCGATAATGGGCTCGAACTCGATAATTTCTTATCAAACATCATCCCTAGGTATGTGTGTAGTTTGGATTCATTTATTTTATGGGCAAATCTATCAATCAACTTCAGTCCTAAATTTAAAAAAAATAGCAACCATTTCATGTTTTTTTTTTTACCTGTTCAATGACTATTTGAACTGATATGTCAGTTTTATTTTTGAAAGATTAGCTGTCATGCATACAGTAAAACTGGAAAGGCTGGGGTACTTGGCGAAAGATCAGGCCTAAATATACAGTACAGGCCAAAAGTTTGGACACACCTTCTCCTCATTCAATGCGTTTTCTGTATTTTCATGAGTATTTACATTGTAGATTGTCACTGAAGGCATCAAAACACATGTGGAGTTATGTACTTAACAAAAAAAGGTTAAATAACTGAAAACATGTTTTATATTCTAGTTTCTTCAAAATAGCCACCCTTTGCTCTGATTACTTTTTCGCACTCTCTTGGTGTCAGGTTCAAACACTGATGACATCTATTAAACAAGACAACAAGCAAGGAATTAAACAGAGACATAATTCAATTTGGCTCAATTGAGGAGAGACGTCTGGGCTGTACTCTTGTACAGTCTCCACCACGCTCTGACGAAAGATTGTACTTTTATTTGGACTTTCCCTGATTACATGGCAACAGCTGTTTCTAAAGGGACGGGGGTCATAAACAGCCGTTGCCTTTGGTTACAAAACAGTTCAAAGAAAAGGTACCTGGAGGGAGGTCAGGCCTTGCCTCCTCTCCGCTTTGTAGATCTCGGGTCAAGAAAAAATCTTCCTGTGGATTACAATACATCAAAGAAACTGACGCCTTCATGTCGCTTCCATTCCTACACAGTGGAGTTTTACAAGCCTTCTGCTTGGTAGGATCAAAGACAGCTTTTGTCCTCTCGCAGGGCGAGCTGAACTCAATGTAACACAAAGTTTTGTGATGACTTATTCTGACACTTGGCATTCTCTCGATGAGCTTCAAGAGGTAGTCACCTGAAAGGGTTTTCACATTCACAGGTGTGCCTTATCCGGGTTAATTAGTGGAATTTATTGCTTTATCAATGGTGTTGGGACCATCAGTTGTGTTGTGAATGACAAGGTGTGTTCAAACTTTTGGCCTGTACTGTACATTAGAATAGTAAAATATATATTTATATATATTTTGATGAATTGTTTGAATGTTTGCTGTGTGTGAGATTACTAACTTTTTAGCAGTATAGTGGAACGCCTCGGGATCTGGACGAAGTGGCAGGGGAGAGGAAGGTCGGGGCTTCTCTGCTTAGGCTGCTGCCCCCGTGAGCCGACTTAAGATAAGCGGAAGAAAATGAATGGATTTTAATTTGTACAGTCATGACACATCATCATTTTCTGGTTTCAGTATGGAGAAAATAATGTATTGTTATATTTAATTTTTGGAATTGGATGAGACAATTTTAGTCAAATGTTTCTCACAGGACTTTGACACTCTGGTGACTTCCAGTGGGATGGTGCGTCAAACCATAATTCCTAATACTGTAAGTATTATTACTAATGTAATGTACATCTAGGCCAGATCTTGACAACAGTACCACGGCAGCCCTTTTAACATTTACTATGAGGATGATAACTTGTATCTTTCAAAATTAAAAAAAATAAAAATAAAAATAGATCAAATGGGCATTCAAATGGTAAAATAAAACACATGAAAAGTTAGCCATTTTATTTGGGATTGGTGTTAATTGAGAGATTTGGGCAAAAGTACAAAACCAGTGAAGTTGGCACGTTGTGTAAATCGTTAATAAAAACAGAATACAATGATTTGCAAATCCTTTTCAACTTATATTCAATTGAATAGACTGCAAAGACAAGATATTTAATTTTCTAACTGAGAAACTGTTGGTTTTTTTTGCAAATAATCATTAACTTAGAATTTAATGGCAGCAACACATTGCAAAAAAAGTTGGCACAGGGGCATTTTTACCACTGTGTTACATGGCCTTTCCTTTTAACAACACTCAGTAAACGTTTGGGAACTGAGGAGACACATTTTTGAAGCTTTTCAGGTGGAATTCTTCCCCATTCTTGCTTGATGTATGTCAAAACATGGTCCTTGGGTTGTGTTTTCCCGGAATGCAAAGGAAAGTTGGCGCGGGCAAGGCTTGAATGTGAGTACATTTTTATTTTAACACTAACAAACTACAAAAAGGGGTACAAAAAAATGGCGCGCTCACAGGCGGAGATAAACTTGGCTAAGAAAACAAAAACTAGGACAAAGGCAAAACTATGGACGTGAAACTAATAAACACTTACTGTGAATAGAGCAAAACAAAAACTTACGTGGCATGGCATGAAGCAAACACTATGGAATAAGCCGGGCATGATAATGACAGAGGTAAACAGAGTTAGAAAGGATAATGTCACCAGGACGAACAACAGAAACAGACAGGCTTAAATAGCAGTGACATGATCAGTGCGTGACTCAAAACGTGAAACAGGTGCGTGACATGACAGGTGAAAACGAAGGGGTTGCTATGGTGACAAACAAACAAAAGTGCACAAAGAGTCCAAAAACAAAACCGAACATGACTAAAACAAAACATGATCACACAGAAATGACAATGTACAGCTTCAGTTGTTCAACAGTCCGGGGGTCTCCGTTGTGGTATTTTAGGCTTCATAATGCGCCACACATTTTCAATGGGAGACAGGTCTGGATTACAGGCAGGCCAGTCTAGTACCCGCACTCTTTTACTATGAAGCCACGCTGTTGTAACACGTGGCTTAGCATTGTCTTGCTGAAATAAGCAGGGGCGTCCATGCTTAAATGGCAACATATGTTGCTCCAAAACCTGTATGTACCTTTCAGCATTAATGGTGCCTTCACTGATTTGTAAGTTACCCATGTCTTGGGCACTAATACACCCCCATACCATCACAGATGCTGGCTTTTCAACTTTGCGCCTATAACAATCCGGATGGTTCTTTTCCTCTTTGTTACGGAGGACACGACCTCCACAGTTTCCAAAAACAATTTGAAATGTGGACTCATCAGACCACAGAACACTTTTCCACTTTGCATCAATCCATCTTAGATGAGCTCGGGCCCAGCGAAGCCGGCAGCGTTTCTGGGTGTTGTTGATAAATGGCTTTGGCTTTGCATAGTAGAGTTTTAACTTGCACTTACAGATTTGGTGACCATCTGTAGTTACTGACAGTGGTTTTCTGAAGTGTTCCTGAGCCCAT
Organism: Nerophis lumbriciformis; assembly: GCF_033978685.3. Taxonomy (NCBI): domain Eukaryota; kingdom Metazoa; phylum Chordata; class Actinopteri; order Syngnathiformes; family Syngnathidae; genus Nerophis; species Nerophis lumbriciformis. The sequence goes on from NC_084554.2 coordinate 14,779,628, forward strand.
GTGGTGATATCTTTTACACACTGATGTCGCTTTTTGATGCAGTACCGCCTGGTCCGTAATATCATCGCTTACGTGCAGTGATTTCTCACGATTCACTAAACCTTCTGATGATATTACAGACCGTAGATGGTGAAATCCTTAAATTCCTTGCAATAGCTTGTTGAGAAATGTTCTTAAACTGTTCAACAATTTGCTCACGCATTTGTTCACAAAGGGGTGACCCTCGCCCCATTCTTGTTTGTGTATGACTGAGCACTACATGGAAGCTGCTTTTATACCCAATCATGGCACCCACCTGTTCCCAATTAGCCTGTTCACCTGTGGGATGTTCCAAATAAGTGTTTGATGAGCATTCCTCAACTTTTTTGCCACTTGAGCCAGCTTTTTTGAAACATGTTGCAGGCATCAAATTCCAAATGAGCTAATATTTGCAAAACATTTAATTTCCAGTTCGAACGTTAAGTATCTTGTCTTTGCAGTCTATTCAATTGAATATAAGTTGAAAAGGATTTGCAAATCATTGTATTCTGTTTTTATTTACTATTTACACAACGTGCCAACTTCACTGGTTTTGGGGTTTGTAGAAAAAAAATATGAATGCAAAAGTTTGCACTTAACTGAGGACTTTTTTGTCCCCGATAGCTTCTCTATTGGGCTAAAAAAATTTCCAAGTGTCTCGTTGATATAGGAAAGTTTTTTTCAAATGAGACATAACAAAAATTTCATTCGGAGCAACACAACCAAAACTATCGCCAAAATAAGTCCCTATTATACTCTAAAGAGTTAAGCACATTTTATGTGTTTTACCTAAATTAAACATTTTCAAGCATAAAAATGGTTGAAGGAACTTCATGTCCTCAAAGGCAGTGGTCCCCTCCTACATTATATATCAATATAGATCAAGACAGTCTGCAGGAATACAGTCCGTAAGCACACATTGTATTTTTTTATGACAAAACAAAACAAAAAAAACATACAGGCACTGTACGATGTCCTTCAGTGCCTAGTGTCAGAATAATTGTATCTAAGTTATCACAAAACTTTTGGTGTTGCCATGATTTCCCGGCGAGAAGACAAAAGCTGTCTTTGATCCTACCAAACAAAAGGCTTGTAAAACTCCACTATAGGATGGGGAGCGACATGAGGTTTATGTTTCTTGGATGTATTGTAACCCACAAAAAGATTTTGTCTTGACCCGAGAACTACAAAGCGGAGAGGAAGCAGGACCAGACTCCCCTCCAGACAACCTTTTCTTTGAACTGTTTTGTAATCAAAAGCGATGGCTGTTTACGACCCCCCTTCCTTTAAAAACAGCTGTTGCCATGTAATCAGGGAAAGTCCAAATAAAAGAGGAGGCGTACAATCTTTTGTCAGAGCGTGATGGAGACTGTGCAAGAGTACAGCCCAGACGTTTCTCCTCAATTGAGCCAAATTTAATTATGTCTCTGTTTAATTCCTTGCTTCTTGTCTTGTTTAATAGATGTCATCAGTGTTTGAACCTAACACCTAGAAAGGCGCCTTATAAGTAAAATGTATTCATATTTAATGAAGTGATTCTTTGGCGTACCACTAGATGGAGCCTGCATACCACTAGTGGTACCCGTACTACGGTTTAAACCATGAATTTATGCTTTGTGGGGTCTGGAACCAAATAAGAACGATTTAAAGGAGGGAGAACCGCACCTTGAACACTGGAAAAGCAAGTGTTGCCTAGGCCTGCTTCCTATAATTAGACTTGGTCATGAAATATGATCAGTTCAATCCTTAGAACAGTGGTCCCCAAACTACGGCCCGGATTTGGCCCACCAGTGTATCACTTGGCCCGGCCACAGGTGAATAAAATCAAGCACTTAGGCATGGAGACTGTTTCTACAAACATTTGTAAAACAATGGGCCGCTCTCAGTGATTTCCAGCGTGGAACTGTCATAGGATGCCACCTGTGCAACAAATCCAGTCGTGAAATTTCCTCCCTCCTAAATATTCCAAAGTCAACTGTCGGCTTTATTATAAGAAAATGGAAGAGTACGCAGAGAGCTTCATGGAATGGGTTTTCATGGCCGAGCAGCTGTATCTAAGCCATACATCACCAAGTCCAATGCAAAGCGTGGGATGCAGTGGTGTAAAGCATGTCGCCACTGGACTCTAGAGCAGTGGAAACGCCTTCTCTGGAATGATGAATCACGCTCTACCATCTGGCAATCTGATGGACGAGTCTGGGTTTGGAGGTTGCCAGGAGAACGCTACATTTCGGACTGCATTGTGCCGAGTGTCAAATTTGGTAGAGGAGGAATTATGGTGTGGGGTTGTTTTTCAGGAGTTGGGCTTGACCCCTTAGTGCCAGTGAAAGGAACTTCGAATGCTCCAGGATACCAAAACATTCTGGACAATTCCATGCTCCCAAACTTGTGGGGACAGTTTGGAGCGGGCCCCTTCCTCTTCCATCATGACTGTGCACCAGTGCACAAAGCAAGGTCCATAAAGACAAGAATGACGAGTCTGATGTGGATGAACTTGACTGGCCTGCACAGAGTCCTGACCTGAACGCGATAGAACACCTTTGGGATGAATTAGAACGGAGACTGAGAGCCAGGTCTTCTCCACCAACATCAGTGTGTGACCTCACCAATGCGCTTTTGGAAGAATGGTGGAAAATTCCTATAAACACACTCCGCAACCTTGTGGACAGCCTTCCCAGAAGAGTTGAAGCTGTAATCGCAGCAAAAGGTGGACCGACATCATATTGAACCCTATGGGTTAGGAATGGGATGGCACTTCAAGTTCATATGTGAGTCAAGGCAGGTGGCCAAATACTTTTGGCAATAAAGTGTATGTATATGTACAGCCCGGCCCCCGGCCAATTTTTTTTTAACCCAATGTGGCCCCTGAGTCAAAAAGTTTGGGGACCCCTGCCTTTTAGAGGATGTCTTGCAAACGCACGTGAAATGTCAGTTAATGAATGGATTCATTTTCAAAATCAAGTTAGTCACATGATGAGGTGGCGACTTGTCCAGGGTGTACCCCGGCTTCCGCCCGAATGCAGCTGAGATAGGCTCCAGCGTCCCCCCTCCCTCGCGACCCCAAAAAGGGACAAGCGGTCGAAAATGGATGGATAGAAGTTAGTCACATGTTCAAATTTGGATTATGCACCCCACTCACTTGCGCAATTTTCATTCACTAAAAAGCCCGCAATATTTTGACACAAATGCATACTTACCAACCCTCCCGGATTTTCCGGGAGACGCCCGAAATTCAGCGCTTCTCCCGAAAACCTCCCGGGACAAATTTTCTCCCGAAAATCTCCCAAAATTCAGGCGGACCTGAGTGACGTGTCAACAGCCTGTTTTCACGTCCGTTTTCCCACAATATAAACAGCGTGCCTGCCCAATCACGTTACAACTGTAGAATGATCGAGGGCGATTTCTTAGTTTCTTATGTGGGTTTATTATTAGGCAGTTTCATTAACGTCCTCCCAGCGCGGCAACAACACACAACAACAGCAGTCACGTTTTCATCTACCGTAAAGCAGTTCGTCTGCCGTAAACAGCAATGTTGTGACACTCTTAAACAGGGCAATACTGCCATCTACTGTACATGCATATGTGACAATAACACCTAGGGCTTTTAGAGAGTGCAGTGCACAACTGCGCACACAACAAGGAGACGAAGCAGAATGCATCATCAGAGAGGGTGTTCAGCATGGTTCGAAAAATAGTGACAGAGAATAGAACAAGGATGGACAATTCAACCCTTAACTCAACAATGAGTGTAATCCCGCCTCCTGGTGTCGGTTATTGCACCTCCGCCGCGGACTGCACCCCCCGACGGGAGCGCCACACCAACCAAAGCCCACACCCAAACCCTCCACGTGCAAGACCGAATCCACCCAAAAAAAGTCACTTAACAAGAAGCCAAAAAGTGCAAAAACATCATTGCTCGCGCCGGAGGAGCCGTGAACGACTGCAGGGACACAACATTAGGTACACCTGCAGACTGCAGCACGGATTATTTCATTCATTCACAACTCCTCCAACACCACTGTTCCCGCACTTATAAGTAAAGGTAAGACCATAATGTTTTTTTTATTAAATGTGCTTTTTTGTGTGCTACAGTTTGTATGTGTAAAGTTAAAGTGAAGTTAAAGTACCAATGATTGTCACACACACACTAGGTGTGGTGAAATTTGTCCTCTGCATTTGACCCATCCCCTTGATCACCCCCTGGGAGGTGAGGGGAGCAGTGGGCAGCAGCGGCGCCGCGCCCGGGAATAATTGTTGGTGATTTAAACCCCAATTCCAACCCTTGATGCTGAGTGCCAAGCAGGGAAGAATGCTGGTATGAGCTTTTAAACATAACCCGTTAACTGCTGCCAATCAAATGGTGAATAAGATACTCTTTAGGGTTCATATGTTTGTAAATCTGACCGTGATGAAGTCAGTGCCTCACCAGCCATCAACCTCACCGCATGTCACTGATATATATATATATATATATATATATATATATATATATATATATATATATATATATATATATATATATATATATATATATATATATATATATATGTATATATATATATATATAAGAAATACTTGACTTGGTGAATTCACTGAAAGTCAAGTATTTCTTATATATATATATATATATATATATAAGAAATACTTGACTTGGTGAATTCTAGCTGTAAATATACTCCTCCCCTCTTAACCACGCCCCTAACGACGCACCCCGACAACGCTCCCCAACCCCGACCACGCCCCCCTCCCCCCACCTCCCGAAATCGGAGGTCTCAAGGTTGGCAAGTATGCACAAATGCCCTTTTTATTGTTGTATTTTTTTTTTTTTTATAATTTACTCGAATTTGGTTGATTTGCTCCAAATTTGATGACAGTTTTATCGAAGGTGCATTTAAAAAGTGAACCCATCCGTCCATTTTTTTTTCTTTTTACCGGTTGTCCCTCTCGGGGTGGCGGGTGTTGCTGGATCCTATCTCCAATCATCACTCGTTTTCGACCTGGCGCATGCATCGACCTGATCACCGACTACGTAACAACACTCTCAGGTAACCATCCGCGGTTGAAGTAAATGGCGCGATTAATCTGCGTTTATACACGATTAATGCGATATTTTTGTGATAAATCAGGGGCGTGTGTGTGTATGTGTGTGTGTGTTAGTCACACACACACACACACACACACACACACACACACACACACACACACACACACACACACACACACACACACACACACACACATACAAACGTCACATTCAGGACTATAGAGGGAGCGTGTTTCATCGTCAGTGCGTTTCCGAGCCAGTTGTGACCACAATGGAGAACTTAATGTACGTCCTGTGGGTTTGTTTCGTCCTTCATCCAAACGTCGACTCCGTCCAAGAAACGTTACCGAGAGACAAGTAAGAGCTTTAAATTCACGTGTCAGTCTAACTGTTGTGTTTTGATGTATTAATGATGTGTGTGTAGTAGGTGGTGCGCGCACGTCGTGCACAAGACGGTGGGAAATTTGGAAACTTTCTTCCAGCCTCAACTTCTACCTTGTTCTCCTAACTGTGCGCCACAACTCTTGTAAGTTCTCTTCCTGCTATATACTCTTCTTTTTTTAATCCTGTTTCTTTATCATTATTATTACTGTCTGTGTGGACTGGCCACTTCATTAGGCACACCTGAACAAACCCAAGAAAAGCCAATAATGCTGACTTGACATTTGTTTCATGACTTTATTTTGAATGCCACAGAAAAAAAGCATTTGGAGAAAGACACCAACATATCTCAATATTCTGTGAACACCTCATTAAAAATGTTTTATGAATACCGTATTTTTCGGAGTATAAGTCGCACTGGCCGAAAGCGCATAATAGAGAAGGAAAAAAACATATATAAGTTGCATTTTTGGGGGGAAATTTATTTGATGAAACCCAACACCAAGAATAAGACATTTGAAAGGGAATTTAAAATAAATAAAGAATAGTGAACAACAGGCTGAATAAGTGTATGTTATCCATTCATCCATCCATCCATCTTCTTCCGCTTATCTGAGGTCGGGTCACGGGGGCAGCAGCCTAAGCAGGGAAGCCCAGACTTCCCTCTCCCCAGCCACTTGGTAAAGCTCCTCCCGGGGGATCCCGAGGCGTTCCCAGGCCAGCTGGGAGAGATAGTCTTCCCAACGTGTCCTGGGTCTTCCCCGTCGCCTCCTACCGGTCGGACGTGCCCGAAACACCTCCGTAGGGAGGCGTTCGGGTCGCATCCTGACCAGATGCCCGAACCACCTCATCTGGCTCCTCTCGATGTGGAGGAGCAGCGGCTTTACTTTGAGCTCCCCCCGGATGACAGAGCTTCTCACCCTATCTCTAAGGGAGAGCCTCGCCACCCGACGGAGGAAACTCATTTCGGCCGCTTGTACCCGTGATCTTGTCCTTTCGGTCATAACCCAAAGCTCATGACCATAGTTGAGGATGGGAACGTAGATCGACCGGTAAATTGAGAGCTTTGCCTTCCGGCTCAAGCTCCTTCTTCACCACAACGGATCGATACAGCGTCCGCATTTCTGAAGACGCCGCACCGATCCGCCTGTCGATCTCACGATCCACTCTTCCCTCACTCGTGAACAAGACTCTGAGGTACTTGAACTCCTCCACTTGGGGCAAGATCTCCTCCCCAACTTGGAGATGGCACTCCACCCTTTCCCTCCACCATGGACTCGGACTTGGAGGTGCTGATTCTCATCCCAGTCGCTTCACACTCGGCTGCGAACCGATCCAGTGAGAGCTGAAGATCCTGGCCAGTTGAAGCCATCAGGACCACATCATCTGCAAAAAGCAGAGACCTAATCCTGCAGCCACCAAACCAGATCCCCTCAACGCCCTGACTGCGCCTAGAAATTCTGTCCATAAAAGTTATGAACAGAATCGGTTACAAAGGGCAGCCTTGGCGGAGTCCAACCCTCACTGGAAACGTGTCCGACTTACTGCCGGCAATGCGGACCAAGCTCTGACACTGATCATACAGGGAGCGGACCGCCACAATAAGACGGTCCGTTACCCCATACTCTCTGAGCACTCCCCACATTACTTCCCGGGGTACACGGTCGAATGCCTTCTCCAAGTCCTGGTTGGGCAAACTCCCATGCACCCTCAAGGACCCTGCCGAGAGTACAGAGCTGGTCCACAGTTCCACGACCAGGACAAAAACCACACTGTTCCTCCTGAATCCGAGGTTCGACTATCCGGCGTAGCCTCCTCTCCAGTACACCTGAATAGACCTTACCGTGTACGTTATATGAGGCATAAATAACCAACTGAGAACGTGCCTGGTATGTTAACGTAACATATTATGGTAAGAGTCATTCAAATAACTATAACATATAGAACATGCTATATGTTTACCAAACAATCTGTCACTCCTAATCGCTAAATCCCATGAAATCTTATACGTCTAGTCTCTTACGTGAATGAGCTAATTAATATTATTTGATATTTTACGGTAATGTGTTAATAATTTCACACATAAGTCGCCCTTGAGTATAAGTCGCACCTCCGGCCAAACTATGAGAAAAACTGCGACTTATAGTACAAAAAATACGGTACCTATTAAGCATAGGCGCCGATCTACATTTCTGCCAGTGGGTGCTCGGTGTGTGTGTAGTAGTGTTGTCCCGATACCAATATTTTGGTACCGGTACCAAAAGTATTTCGGTACTTTTTGCTACTTTTCTAAATAAAGGGGACCACAAAAAATGGCATTATTGGCTTTATTTTAACAAAAAAATCTTAGGGTACATTAAACATGTTTCTTATTGCAATTATGTCTTTAAATAAAATAGTGAACATACAAGACAACTTGTCTTTTAGTGGTTAGTAAACAAACAAAGGCTCCTAATTTGTCCACTGACATATGCAGTAACATATTGTCATTTTCCACTTTATTATTTTGTCAAAGTTATTAAGGACAAGTGGTAGAAAATGAATTATTAATCTACTTGTTCATTTACTGTTGATATCTGCTTACTTTCTGTTTCAACATGTTCTATCTACACTTCTGTTAAAATGTAATAATCATTTATTCTTCTGTTGTTTGGATACTTTACATTAGTTTTGGATGATACCACACATTTGGGTATCAATCCGATACCAAGTAGTTACAGGATCATACATTGGTCATATTCAAAGTCCTCATGTGTCCAGGGACATATTTCCTGAGTTTATAAACATAATATAATTTTTTTTTTTAAACGAAAGAAGATTTTGTGATGTTAAAAAATATCGTAATCATAGTAGTATCGACTAGATAAGCTATTGTACATGGTATCATTGCAGTGGATGTTAGGTGTAGATCCACCAATGGCGTTTATATTGTAGCGTACCAGAAGAGTTGGTGCTGCAGGGAATTCTGGGAATTTGTTCTGTAGTGTTTATGTTGTGTTGCGGTGCAAATATTCTCCCAAAATGTGTTTGTCGTTGTTGTTTAGTGTGTTTCCCTATACGGCACATATTTATGACAGTGTTGGCATTGTTCATACTGCCACCCTTAGTGCGACATGTATGGCTGTTGACTAAGTATCATTCACTCGTTTTCTGTGTGTCCAAAGTCAAGATGATTGTGTTATTAAATTATTATCAGGCTAAATATAATCTTGATTAGATTTTGTTATTCACAGACTATATGGATTGTGACTTTTTATGATGTGAAACGGATTCAACTCACCACAAAATTAACAACAACAAGCTTGATACTTAAAAAATTATTTGAAGGATTGAAAGTTGGCAACAATCCCATGTGGGTGCTTGGCATCGTCTGTGGGTTCTCGGGCCCTGAAACACCCACGGAATCGGTGCCTAAGCTATTAAGTATGTATGGGAGCTCGTTTCCGCCTCTGAAAAATATTTTTTTTTATAATTGTGAGATAAAAAGGTCAAAATAATTTGGAGATGAGTCAAAATCATGAGAGAAAAAGTCAAAACAAGATCATTCGTCAAAAGTAGGGGGGAAAAAAATCGATTGAAATCGTGAGGTATAAAGACATGAAAGTCCAAATTACAAGATAATTAGTCGGTCCCCAAACTACGGCCACAATCCGACATGCTGGATGTCCCAAGTAAAAAAAATAAGGATACAGATTTTTTACTAAAAAAACAAAAAAAGAGGATAGATTTTTTTTCTAAATCTGTATCCCTCTTTTTTTTTCGTTAATGGATTTTTTTCAAAAAAAAAAAAAAAGGTGTACAGATTTTTTTTTTAAATCTGTATCTTTGTTTTTTTTAGAAAAAAATCTGTATCCTTATTTAAAAAAAAATGTTCTTACTTGAGACGTCCTGCGTGCCGGATTGTGGCCGTAGTTTGGGGACCGACTAATCATCTTGTAATTTTTCTAAAAAATAAAAATAAAATAGGCATACAGATTTAGAAAAAAATCTGTAACCCTCCTTCTTTTTTTTCTTTTTTTTAGAAAAAAATCCATTAACGAAAAAAAAAAGAGGGATTCAGATTTAGAAAAAAGATCTATCCTCTTTTTTTGTTTTTTTAGTAAAAAATCCGTATCCTTATTCTTTTTACTTGGGACATCCAGCATGTCGGATTGTGGCCGTAGTTTGGGGGCCTCTAGTCAAAACTATGAGATAAATCAGAATAATGAGATAATAAATCGAAATTATGAGCTAAAAGTCATTATAATGGATAAAAAGTCAAAGTTTAAATCGTAATTTTGAGCGAAAAAGTCATAATTATGAGATAAAAATGTTTTATTGTGAGATGAGAAAGTCATAACTTTGGGATTATGACTACATGTATATTATAATTTCATTTTTATAAAGTAATTTCGACTTTTTATCTTAAAATTATTACCTTTTTTCTTCAATTTCATTCCAAATTTTATGCAATTATTATGTATGCACCTTCATGTGCAAATATGACATTCATATTTTCGACTTTCTATTTCGTGGTGAGGACTTTTTATCTCGTCATTTTGAATTGTTCTCACAATTTCGACTAATTATCTCGTAATTTAGATTTTTACAGATTTAGAAAAAAATGTGTGTCTCTATTTTTGTTGTTGTTTTTTTTGTTTTGTTTTTGTTTTTTTACTTGTGTAATTTGGGGACCCCTCGTCAAAACTATGAGATAAATCATAATAATGAGATAATAAATCGAAATTATGAGCTAAAAAGTCATTATAATGGATAAAAAGTCGGAGTTTAAATCGTAATTTTGAGCGATAAAGTCATAATTATGAGATAAAAATGTTTTATTGTGAGATGAGAAAGTCATAACTTTGGGATTATGACTACATGTATATTATCATTTCATTATTATATAGGAATTTCGACTTTTTATTTTAAGATTATTACCTTTTCTCTCAATTTCATTCCAAATTGTATGCAATTATTATGTATGCACCTTCATGTGCAAATATGACATTCATATTTTCGACTTTCTATTTCATGAGGTGGGGGGGGGGGGGCGGGGTTGAGGTGTTAAAGTTAGTGCTGCAAGGGGTTATGGGTATTTGTTCTGTTGTGTTTATGTTGTGTTACGGTGCGGATGTTCTCCCGAAATGTGTTTGTCATTCTTGTTTGGTGTGGGTTCACAGTGTGCCGCATATTTGTAACAGTGTTAAAGTTGTTTATACGTCCACCCTCAGTGTGACCTGTATGGCTGTTGACCAAGTATGCTTTGCATTCTCTTGTGTGTGTGAAAAGCCCTAGGTATTATGTGACTGGGCCGGCACGCAAAGGCAGTGTCTTTAAGGTTTATTGCCGCTCTGTACTTCTCCCTACGTACGTGTACACAGCGGCGTTTTAAAAAGTCATAAATTTGACTTTTTGAAACCGATACCGATCATTTAGAAACCGATACCGATAATTTCCGATATTACATTTTAAACCATTTATCGGCCGATAACATCGGCAGTCCGATATTATCGGACATCTCTAATAGAAAGTATTTCAATGGTTGAAATCTGCGTTTTTGAGTTTTTCGAGTTATTACGGTAATCTACGTCCCAGAAGCTCAGACGACAAACAAAAGCAGAGTGGGCGGGGTTTGTTTTCAGAGCAGCCACATGTCAGAAACCGATGCAGAAGCAAATTTTTACAACAAATGTCCGCATAAAAGTGATAATATATCATATTATAGGTGTTTATTACCCTTTCAATTCATATTTTGCGTATTTTTTTTTTACATTTTGGTTGTGTTTTGCTTGATTGTAAAAGATGTGTAAGGAGGAGCTGGTCTGAGAAGTAAAAGAGGAGTGATGTTCATATGTTGTTAATATTCAGTGTTTTATTGTTCATAGTTAATATTATAAATCCTACTTTCTTTATTTTAATGTACATTGTGGGTGTCCCATTTAGTAAAAAAAATTAAAATTCCGTTCCGTTTTTTTGAGGTGGTCTGTCATAACCTTTTTAGAATTCTATCGGACATTGTGACTTTTGGTATTAGTGTTCCTCAAAAAAAAGGGCCCCAAACACACTGAATAGCACATTTTTACAGCTAAATGTGTATATATCATTTATACACACATACACTTTGCCCCCCCCCCCCCCCCCCAGACACATTTTTTCTCTTAATGTGGCCCCGGAGTCAAAATATTTGCCCAGCACTGTAGTTTTTGGCTGCACATTCGTAAAAACACCGCCCTCTGTCGTTTTGGAAGAGAACTGCAAGTCACGTGTCAGCCCCTGCAGAAGAGCTAAAACAGGATTTCTGCGGGTCATTAAAAAGGGTTAATAGTGGATTTTGCGGAAATTAGGGCCTGAAATGGCATTAAAAGCATTCGATTTGATGTCCAGAGGCGTTAAAAAAATGTAATGCGGGGAAATCACACATGCAATTAGCTAATCGCAAGTCTGCGATATAAGGCAAATTTCTTTGCTGTGACCACCACAACTAGCAGCTGCTGCTCACACGACAGAAAAATAAATAAAATACATTTTCAGACGAAACAGTCTTGTGAGCCAAATGCACTTCACTAGCGAGTAACAGTTATTATAAACTTTTCAACTATTTAAAATGACCATTCTCAAAGGCTTACAATTTGGTCTGTACATACAATTGTAAGCTTTTGACTCCATAAAATATCTGTCTGCGGTAGGACATTTGGCATTACATCTGTTTTAAGTGGAGTTAAAAAAAACATGAAAAAGCGTGAAATTACCAGTAGCGTGGAAAAACAAGTTACCTCTATATTGAAGCTATTATCATATTGTGGAGGGGGGCGTGGCCTGTGGGCCTGCCGCGGAACGGGGTGTGCCAGGACCGGCCTCAAAAACAGCGACAGGTGCGTAGATGGCCCAGGTGGGCCTTGTTATTTAATCACCTGTCGCCTTTATTAGCAGCAGCCGGGATGAGACATGTTGTTGGAGCTGGAGAGAGAGCGAAAGAGCAAGAGAGCTGTCAGGGTGTCTGCTTCCATCTCCTCGGGTGGTCCGGCTTGGTTGGGTGCCAAATTGTGGAGGTGGCCTTCCAGTGGGTTCCTCGGACCACCAATCATTGTCACAAGAGCCTGGATCAGGGTTACAACACTGTTTTATTTTTCCTCACAAGGAGATCCGCTTTGGTGGCTGCAGGATTAGGTCTCTGCTTTTTACAGATGACGTGGTCCTGATGGCTTCATCTGGCCAGGATCTTCAGCTCTCACTGGATCGGTTCGCAGCCGAGTGTGAAGCGACGGGGATGAGAATCAGCACCTCCAAATCCGAGTCCATGGTTCTCGCCCGGAAAAGGGTGGAGTGCCATCTCCGGGTTGGGGAGGAGACCCTGCCCCAAGTGGAGGAGTTCAAGTACCCAGGAGTCTTGTTTACGAGTGAGGGAAGAGTGGATCGTGAGATCGACAGGCAGATTGGTGCGGCATCTTCAGTAATGCGGACGCTGTATCGATCCATTGTGGTGAAGAAGGAGCTGAGCCGGAAGGCAAAGCTCTCAATTTACCGGTCGATCTACGTTCCCATCCTCACCTGTGGTCATGAGCTTTGGGTTATGACCGAAAGGAGAAGATCACGGGTACAAGCGGCCGAAATGAGTTCCCTCTGCCGGGTGGCGGGGCTCTCCCTTAGAGATAGGGTGAGAAGCTCTGCCATCCGGGAGGAGCTCAAAGTAAAGCCGCTGCTCCTCCACATCGAGAGGAGCCAGATGAGGTGGTTCGGGCATCTGGTCAGGATGCCACCCGAACGCCTCCCTAGGGAGGTGTTTAGGGCACGTCCAACCGGTAGGAGGCCACGGGGAAGACCCAGGACACGTTGGGAAGACTATGTCTCCCGGCTGGCCTGGCAACGCCTCGGGATCCCCCGGGAGGAGCTGGACGAAGTGGCTGGGTAGAGGAAAGTCTGAGCTTCCCTGCTTAGGCTGCTGCCCCCGCGACCCGACCTTGGATAAGCGGAAGAAGATGGATGGATGGATGGATGGAAGGTGCGAGTGTTCTGCTTTCCAGCAAAATGTTTTCTCTGTCCGTGTCTCGCTCTTTCTCTGTCGCTCTCTCTCCAGCTCCAATAACGTGTCTCATCCCGGCTGCTGCTAATAAAGGCGACAGGTGATTAGATAACAAGGCCCACTTGGGTCAACTACGCACCTGTCGCTGTCTTCGAGGCCGGTCCTGGCACACCCCGTTCCGCGGTAGGCCCGCAGGCCACGGCGCCCTCCACACAAATGTATCTGATTTATGACACCAAAAGACTCCCAAAGTTTGCAGATAAATAGATTTGATGAAAATACTATCAATTTCATGGAGATTCCGGAGCCATTTTGAGAGATAATGAGGAAGCCAGTCACGTCGTTGCATGACGTAGCGTTCGGAACCACAGATCTCTTTACCATCAACAACAATATTAATCAAGCAGACTTTGTGAGAGCAAACGATTACTTTTCGGAACAAAATCTGATCCAGAACCTTATATTTTTGATCCCGAACACAAACAGGATGAGCAGGAAGTTTTAGAAGCCGACTGCTACCCGGTGTATGCAGCTTTGTTGTGACACGATATCATCCGCAGCATTGTCAGGTGCTGAACATACAAACTAACTATTTTTAACCATAATAAAACAAACGTACTGTAACATTTCCATGTCTCGCTGGGGTGCCGACCGACGGAACGCTTACATAATTCCGTTTAGACGAAGAATCAGTCGCAAACCTCACGAAGGGTTCAAAAAAAGTTCCTGCAGGGTAGCGTCTTTTTTATAATCGATTAAATCGATTTTAAATATAGTTGCCGATTAATTTAGTCATCGATTCGTTGGATCCATGCTATGCGCATGCGCAGAGGCTACTTTTTATTTTTATTTTTTATAAAGCTTTATTTATAAACTGCAACATGTAGAGAGTGGGAGAGTGGCCGTGCGCAACCCGAGGGTCCCTGGTTCAACCCGCACCTAGTACCTCGTCATGTCCGTTGTGTCCTGAGCAAGACACTTCACCCTTGCTCCTGATGGGTGCTGGTTAGCGCCTTGCATGGCAGCTCCCTCCATCAGTGTGTGAATGTGTGTATGAATGGGTAAATGTGGAAGTAGTGTCAAAGCGCTTTGAGTACCTTGAAGGTAGAAAAGCCGCTATACAAGTACAACCCATTTATCATTTATCATTATGTACAAACAGCTGAGAAACAATAATTAAAATAAGTATGGTGCCAGTATGCTGTTTATTTCCAATAAAATACTGGAAAGGATAAAAATCTAGTTTGTCTCTTTTATCCGATTATCAATCGATTAATCGAAGTAATAATCGACAGATGAATCGATTATCAAATTAGTTGTTAGTTGCAGCCCTAGTTTTTTCCCCATCTTGGGGATGCGAAAGTCGACCAGCGTGTCGGTCCATGGCCACATTTGTCTACTAGCAGGTGAGAGATGCATGAATTATAATCTAGAATTTACTTTTAGCAAATTTGAGACGAAGCAGAAACAGCTGCCGTCTTATAGTGTGTCAACAATAGCAGCGTAAGATAGCATTAGCTCACTGCTATCAATGCGCCGCTAAAATATTCGGTCTGCGTTGGCGCTAATAATAACAATATCACTCATATTTGGTGAATTTTTAGGTCATGACATGTAAATGGAACATTGTTGGCACTTTCTGGATATTTTTAGAGGGTATAAATAGAGGACCCTCAATCTATTGACTCAATTTTTGGCTATCTGTTTACGATTTTAAATAAATAAAAAAACCACACAATACGAAGATCCTGAGTAGTCCTGGGTTCAATCCCGGGCTCGGGATCTTTTTGTGTGGAGTTTGCATGTTCTCCCTGTGACTGCGTGGGTTCCCTCCGGGTACTCCGGCTTCCTCCCACCTCCAAAGACATGCACCTGGGGATAGGTTGATTGGCAAAACTAAATTGGCCCTAGAGTGTGAATGTTGTCTGTCTATCTGTTGGCCCTGCGATGAGGTGGCGACTTGTCCAGGGCGTACCCCGCCTTCCGCCCGAATGCAGCTGAGATAGGCTCCAGCATCCCCCGCGACCCCGAAAGGGACAAGCGGTAGAAAATGGATGGATGTAAAAAAACGCCAAGCATAAATGTTCTTGTCCTACATAAAGATTGTGAATGATCAACAGCACATCTCTTTACAATTTTTGCGTATTTCCAGTATGGCTGATCTGATAACATGGTCAGAGTACAGAAGCGTCACTACGGTGATGTCAATCTCCGATAATAGACGAAAGTATTCGGAGCGGAATATTCAAAATGGCTGACTGAATTTTTGTCATTTTGGGATGTTTAAACTGTGTTTTCACATGCTTTGCGGATTGTAAACACAATTGGATATGGTTTTATACGGGGGTCAGCAGCTCTTTAGCGCCGCCCTCGTGGCTCCTTGGACCTCTTTCAGAGATGTGTGAAAATGGAAAAAAGATGAAGAAAAAAATATATATTTTCTGTCAGAGGACAAACATGACACAGATCTTCCTAATTGTTAGAAATCCCACTGTTTACATTAAACATGCTTCACTGATGAGAGGATTTGGCAAGCACCGTTTTGTCCTACTCATTTCAGCGATATTTGAACTCATCGTAGTTTGTTTACATGTACAACTTTCTCCGATGCTGCAACAGAAAGTAGAAAGACGTGTTTTATGCCACTCCTTATTTGTCTCATTTTGTCCACCAAACACTTTATGCTGTGCGTAAATGCACAAAGGTGAGCTTATCAGGCATATTTGGTCAATCCATGACTGCAAGCTAATTGATGCTAACATGCTATTTTGGCTAGCTGTATGTACATATTGCATCATTATGCCTCGTTTGTAGCTATATTTGAGCTCATTTAATTTCCTTTACTTATGTCCTGTGTATTTAGTTTATATTTGCATTAGGGATGTCCCGATCCAGGTTTTTGCACTTCCGATCCGATACCGATATTGTTTTTGCACTTCCGATCCGATACCGATACTGACCGATATCGATACTGGCCTATCCGAGCATGTATTAAAGTTTAAAGTTATTTAGCCTACTTAGTTGTCAAAATCATGTTGAAAAGGGTTTTAGTATTCTTGATAACAACTAGCCAGCTGAATTAGAGGAGTTTGAATACACAATGGTTGGTAACAAGAAACTGACATGTTTATTCAAGGATAAACACAAAATAGACAAAATTATACATGACAAACAGAAATGGCATCATTGAAACTAGGGCTGGGCGCTATGGCCTTTTTATAATATTGCGATATTTTAAGGCCATATTGCGATACACGATATATATCTCGATATTTTGCCTTAGCCTTGAATGAACACTTGATGCATATAATCACAGCAGTATGATGATTCTATGTGTTTTGATTGATTGATTGAGACTTTTATTAGTAGATTGCACAGTACAGTACATATTCCGTACAATTGACCACTAAATGGTAACACCCCAATAAGTTTTTCAACTTGTTGATTCATGATACAGATATATACTATCATATATACTATCATCATAATACAGTCATCACACAAGATAATCACATTGAATTATTTACATTGTTTATAATCCAGGGTGTGGAGGGGGGCGCCTGATGTAAGTGTCAAAAAGACAGCCAAAAGAGTTTGATATGAGAATAAATCTAAAGTTAAAATATAGGGTAGAAATGCACCCATTTGCAGGAAATGTAGTCTTGATTTTCAAAATTTTCTTTCAAGGCTTGCATGTCTACATTAAAACATTCTTCTTCATACTGCATTAATATATGCTACTTTTAAACTTTCATGCAGAGAAGGAAATCACAACTAAAAAAATCACACATTTTTTCATACAGTGTTGATCTGGAAATGTTTGCCTCAGCATTTTGATGGTGTGGGCGTGTGGCACCGAATGGAGATAAGCGTTACAATATTTGAACAATGATGACGAAAACTGTTTTCTCTGTCGTGTCCGTGTGTCGAAAATTGTTATGCGCTTATTTTTTTAATTGATGTTGTGCGTGGCATAGATTTGCCGTGCGCAGAGGACGTTTGAGTAGTGCGTAGAGGGAACGTTGCGCTAGCATCACAGCTAACGTTAGCCATGCTGCTACCTCTCTGCTCGGGGAGGACGTATACGTATGTGACGTGTGTCGTGACAGTATGTGACGTGTGTAAGAAGGTGCACTTGCTGTCTGTGAGAGGGAGACACAGGAAAGAGTGAGAAGAGCCTGTCGTGTAATGCCAGCAGCTAAAAGCAACTGCGTGAGAATCCACAGACCTGTGGATGTGTTGAAGGTGTGCTGGAAAATGCGGAACGGAAATCAGGGAGCAGCAGAAAAGTGGAATGTATTATTTAAATCGGTGCGTTGGAAAACATGGACCGGAGTTTTTTTTAAAACTGGATCTGGATCGGCATTTTCCCATGCCTTGCCGATACGCATTTTTTGGCAAATATCGGATCGGGACATCCCTAATTTG
>NC_084554.2:14802500-14805000 GCF_033978685.3 Nerophis lumbriciformis
AGTGGGCAGCAGCGGTGCCGCGCCCGGGAATCATTTTTGGTGATTTAACCCCCAATTCCAACCCTTGATGCTGAGTGCCAAGCAGGGAGGTAATGGGTCCCATTTTATAGTCTTTGGTATGACTCACAACCTACAGATCTCAGGGCGGACACTCTAACCCAGGCCTGAGCAATTATTTTGACTATGGGTCCAAATTTAGAGAAAAAATAGTGTCTGGGGGCCGGTATATCTATTTTCAGGAACACTAATACAAAACCTCACAATAATGTCTGATTGAATGCTAAAAATGTTATGACAGACCGCCTTTTACTGAATGAGACACCCATAATGTACATGAAAATAAAGAATGTGGGATTTACAATATTAACTATGAACGATAAAACACTGAATATTGACAACATATGAACGTCACACCCCCTCTCCATCGACATGTTTTACAATTCCATCGACATATTTTACAATCAAGCGAAACGAAACAAAAATGCAACAAACAGCGAAATATAAACACAAAGGGTACAACTACAATCTGATACATCACTAAGCTTTAGAACTTTGTTGTGAAAATCTCCTTCCGCCTCTGTCCCTGACACCCGCATTTCAGGCTGGTCGCTCTGGCAACACTCTGTGGAAACGCTCCTCACCCACACTGCTTGGTGCCTCGTCTAAGCTGCTGTGAATTAGATGACCATAGTAACTAATTAGATGACCATAATAACTAATTAGATGACCATAGTAACTAATTAGATGACCATAATAACTAATTAGATGACCATAGTAACTAATTAGATGACCATAATAACTAATTAGATGACCATAGTAACTAATTAGATGACCATAATAACTAATTAGATGACCATAGTAACTAGTATATCATGCAAAAGGGCAGATTCCAACCATTGAAATACTTTGTATAGTTCAAGACTTACGGTCATGTGAAAACATCACTGCACATCATAATGGCAGCTACAGTTTCCATCTTAAAGGGGAACATTATCCCCAGACCTATGTAAGCGTCAATATATACCTTGATGTTGCAGAAAAAAGACCTTTTTTTTTTTTAACCGATTTCCGAACTCTAAATGGGTGAAATTTGGCGAATTAAACGCCTTTCTATTCTTCGCTCTCGGAGCGATGACGTCACGTTGTGACGTCACATCGGGAAGCAATCCGCCATGTTCTCACTTTCGTCGGTGTGTTGTCGGAGGGTGTAACAACATGAACAGGGACGGATTCAAGTTGCACCAGTGGCCCAAAGATGCGAAAGTGGCAAGAAATTGGACGAAATTTGTTCAAAATACAAGGCTGTGGGGAAAGCCGACGAAATGGTCAGTCGTTTGTTCCGCACACTTTACCGACGAAAGCTATGCTACGACAGAGATGGCAAGAATGTGTGGATATCCTGCGACACTCAAAGCAGATGCTGACATCAACTCCAAAACTGGACAGATCAGCTTTCAGGAAAAGAGAGCGGATGAGAGTATGTCTGCAGAAAATATTAATTGATGAAAACTTTATTCATTACTCGCGGTTTTACGTAAATTATTATACATAAACTGTGTTCACCAGTAATTTAGCTTAAAAACATGTATTTTTTTCAATCATTCGAGTACATTCGGGTAGTCTTGTGTAATGCAGTATTTTGGGTCTATTTAGGTATGGTTAACCTGAGTGCTGAAATCGTGGAAAAATATATGTTCTTAGCGCGCCTGAAATGGGCTGTCTGCACTCTCAAAGTGCATGTTGTTGCCAAATGTATTTCATATGCTGTAAACCTAGTTCATAGTTGTTAGTTTCCTTTAATGCCAAACAAACACATACCAATCGTTGGTTAGAAGGCGATCGCCGAATTCGTCCTCGCTTTCTCCCGTGTCGCTGGCTGTCGTGTCGTTTTCGTCGGTTTCGCTTGCATACGGTTCAAACCGATATGGCTCAATAGCTTCAGTTTCTTCTTCAATTTTGTTTTCGCTACCTGCCTCCACACTACAACCATCCGTTTCAATACATGCGTAATCTGTTGAATCGCTTAAGCCCCTGAAATCCGAGTCTGAATCCAAACTAATGTCGCTATAGCTTGCTGTTCTATCCGCCATGTTTGTTTGTGTTGGCATCACTGTGTGACGTCACAGGAAAATGGACGGGTGTATATAGCGATGGTTAAAATCAGGCATATTAGGGATATTGCGTGATGGGTAAAATTTTGAAAAAAACTTCGAAAAATAAAATAAGCCACTGGGAACTGATTTTTAATGGTTTTAACCATTCTGAAATTGTGATAATGTTCCCCTTTAAAGATCTAAAAAAATTATTTGGTAATGTCCGGCGGGCCAGATTGAAAAGCTTAACGGGCCGCATGTGGCCCCCGGGCCTTAATTTGCCCAGGTCTGCTCTAACCACTTGGCCACTTTGTAGTAGAAATGGCTGCTGTAAACAGGATGTGACGCAGGGGGCCCTGCCTCTTTAAAATGGCCCTGCCTCTTTAAAAGTGTACAAGAAGTGATGT
>NC_084554.2:14810000-14820000 GCF_033978685.3 Nerophis lumbriciformis
TTAAAACCATTAAAAATCAGTTCCCAGTGGCTTATTTTGTTTTTCGAAGTTTTTTTCAAAATTTTACCCATCACGCAATATCCCTAAAAAAAGCTTCAAAGTGCCTGATTTTAACCATCGTTATAAACACCCGTCCATTTTCCTGTGACGTCACACAGTAATGCCGATACAAACAAACATGGCGGATAGAACAGCAAGGTATAGCGACATTAGCTCGGATTCAAACTCGGATTTCAGCGGCTTAAGCGATTCAACAGATTACGCATGTATTGAAACGGATGGTTGTAGTGTGGAGGCAGGTAGCGAAAACGAAATTGAAGAAGAAACTGAAGCTATTGAGCCATATCGGTTTGAACCGTATGCAAGCGAAACCGACGAAAACGACACGACAGCCAGCGACACGGGAGAAAGCGAGGACGAATTCGGCGATCGCCTTCCAACCAACGATTGGTATGTGATTGTTTGGCATTAAAGGAAACTAACAACTATGAACTAGGTTTACAGCATATGAAATACATTTGGCAACAACATGCACTTTGAGAGTGCAGACAGCCCAGTTTTCATCAATTAATATATTCTGTAGACATACCCTCATCCGCTCTCTTTTCCTGGGGGTCTGGCGGCAGATTTCTTTGACTTTATCGTTGGAACTGCATCTGCTTTGAGTGTCGCAGGATATCCACACATTCTTGCCATCTCTGTCGTAGCATAGCTTTCGTCGGTAAAGTGTGCGGAACAAACGTCCAATTTCTTGCCACTTTCGCATCTTTGGGCCACTGGTGCAACTTGAATCCGTCCCTGTTCGTGTTGTTACACCCTCCGACAACACACCGACGAGGCATGATGTCTCCAAGGTACGGAAAACAGTCGAAAAAACGGAAAATAACAGAGCTGATTTGACTGTGTTTGTAATGTGTTTGAGAAAATGGCGGATTGCTTCCCGAGAGCGAATAATAGAAAGGCGTTTACTTCGCCAAAATTCACCCATTTAGAGTTCGGAAATCGGTAAAAAAAAAATATGGTCTTTTTTCTGCAACATCAAGGTATATATTGACGCTTACATAGGTCTGGTGATAATGTTCCCCTTTAATATGTGCTGTCATGCTAACATTAAGTATTTTGATCATATAAAAATACAGATAAATCTCTGGCATGATGTAAGGACACTATAGAATTGACTTGGTACTTAGTGTTATGCCTCTGGTTGCTAATATGCCAAATGATAGCATTTGAGCTATTTTGATCATGTAAAAATGAAAATATATAAATGGCATGATGTAGGGACACTATAACATCCCCATTCAACTGGCGACCCAAAGCTTATTATTTGGCCCGTGGAACATCACCCAAATAGGCTTGATGGAACCATTCAAACTAGGGTTGATCATGTTTGCAGTACTCCCGCCACCCCATAGGGGGCAACAGCCGTGGGGCGAGTATTCATTTAACCCAGAAAATTTTTTAAATAAATAGCAAAAAACAGACATTTAACAACGACTGGACAACAAAGTATGAATGGTCGACAACGAGTCATTGTTTCCTGGTGGACCTTTTAAGCGACGGACACATTGATCCAGACAAGCAGCAACAATGGTAGAAATCCCAGCGTGTAAGCTTTGTCACAAAACTCGTTCAAACATTTGTAAGTAGATATAATTTGTGCATAAAGATATTTAGTTTGTTTTGTTTTGAAATTGCTGACTTCATGATGTCTTTTGTATTCGTGGTCGTGTTTTTTGTCTGAGAGTATCGATCGAACCTCGTTTAATAATAGTGCTAAATTTGACCAGTAGAGGACGACAACGCTAATAGTGATAAGTCGCATACACTGTTTGGTGTGTGAATGTTGTGTAATTTCTATATGTGTAAACATTTGTAGTTTATTGTGTGAATATATTAATACTAACCCTATTTTATTTATGTAAAATACACAATGGGCATTATGTAAAACACACAATAGACGTTATACATGTATGTTTATTTTATGTTTATATATTCAGTCTTACAAACCTAAATGAAGGAAGAAGTGTAAAGAAATACGACTAAGGAATGAAAATAATTCAAAAGAGGGAGCATCAATCCTCAACAAAAACTGGAGCTTCTTTTTCTTCATACTCTTAACTAGCTGCACACACTGGTGTGAAAGCCGATGTGTTTACTTTGTAATATAAAGAAATATAACCCGCGGAGGCACTTTCGGATGAAACATCCACATTTTGATGTCCGGCCCCTGAGCCCCTTGGTCTCTTGAAACTGAGGCCCTCTTCATTATGTAGTTAAATAGCCCTGATCTAGGGACCCTATGGAATTGCTTTGGTACTTACTGTATTAAATATTATTTTGATAGGTACCGTATTTTTCGGACTATAAGTCGCAGTTTTTTTCATAGTTTGGCCGGCCGGGGGTGCGACTTATACTCAAGAGCGACTTATGTGTGAAATTATTAACACATTACCGTAAAATATCAAATAATATTATTTAGCTCATTCACGTAAGAGACTAGACGTATAAGATTTCATGGGATTTAGCGATTAGGAGTGACAGATTGTTTGGTAAACATATAGCATGTTCTAGGGATGTCCCGATCCAGGTTTTTGCACTTCCAATCCGATACCGATATTGTTTTTGCATTCCGATCCGATACCGATACTGACCGATACCGATACTGACCGATACTGGCCTATCCGAGCATGTATTAAAGTTTAAAGTTATTTAGCCTACTTAGTTGTCAGAATCATGTTGAAAAGGGTTTTAGTACTCTTGATAACAACTAGCCAGCTGAATTAGGGGAGTTTGAATAATACACAATGGTTGGTAACAAGAAACTGACCTGTTTATTCAAGGATAAACACAAAATAGACAAAATTATACATGACAAACAGAAATGGCATCATTGAACTGGGGCTGGGCGATATGGCCTTTTTTTAGTATTGCGATATTTTAAGGCCATATTGCGATACACAATATATATCTCGATATTTTGCCGTAGCCTTGAATGAACACTTGATGCATGTAATCACAGCAGTATGATGATTCTATGTGTTTTGATTGATTGATTGAGACTTTTATTAGTAGGTTGCACAGTGAAGTACATATTCCGTACAATTGACCACTAAATGGTAACACCCGAATAAGTTTTTCAACTTGTTTAAGTCGGGGTCCACTTACATTGATTCATGATACAGATATATACTATCAGATATACACTATCATCATAATACAGTCATCACACAAGATAATCACATTGAATTATTTACATTATTTATAATCTGGGGTGTGGAGGGGGGCGCCGGATGTAAGTGTCAAAAAGACAGCCAAAAGAGTTTGATATGAGAATAAATCTAAAGTGAAAATATAGGGTAGAAATGCACCCATTTGCAGGAAATGTAGTCTTGATTTTAAAAATTTTCTTTCAAGGCTTGCATGTCTACATTAAAACATTCTTTTTCATACTGCATTAATATATGCTACTTTTAAACTTTCGTGCAGAGAAGGAAATCACAACTAAAAAAATCACAAATTTTTTCATACGGTGTTGATGTGGACATTTTTGCCTCGGCATTTTGATGGTGTGGGCGTGTGGCACCGAATGGAGATAAGCATCTTGACAGACGTCACAATATTTGAACAATGATGACGAAAACTGTTTTCTCTGTCGTGTCCGTGTGTCGAAAATTGTTATGCGTTTATTTTTTTATTTGATTTTGTGCGTGGCATAGATTTGCTATGCGCAGAGGACGCTTAAACAGTGCGCAATTGCACAGGCGAGCACCTTAGAGGAAGCGTTGCTCGCACAACTGCGCTTGCATCACAGCTAACGTTAGCCATGCTGCTACCTCTCTGCTGGGAGAGGGCGTATACGTATGTGACGTATGTCGTGACAGTATGTGACGTATGTCGTGACAGTATGTGACGTATGTCGTGACAGTATGTGACGTGTGTAAGAAGGTGCACTTGCTGTCTGTGAAAGGGAGACACAGGAAAGAGTGAGAAGAGCTTGTCGTGTACTGCCAGCGGCTAAAAGCAACTGTGTGAGAATTCACAGACCTGTGGATGTGTTGAAGGTGTGCTGGAAAATGCGGAACGGAAATTAGGGAGCAGCAGAAAAGTGGAATGTATTATTTAAATCGGTGCGTTGGAAAACACGCACCGGAGTTTTTTTTAAACTGGATCTGGATCGGCATTTTCCCATGCCTTGCCGATACGCAATTTTTGGCAAATATCGGCAGCCGATCCGATCCAAATATCGGATCGGGACATCCCTAGCATGTTCTATATGTTATAGTTATTTGAATGACTCTTACCATAATATGTTACGTTTACAAACCAGGCACGTTCTCAGTTGGTTATTTATGCCTCATATAACGTACACTTATTCAGCCTGTTGTTCACTATTCTTTATTTATTTGTCTATTCTTGGTGTTGGGTTTTATCAAATACATTTCCCCAAAAAATGCGACTTATACTCCAGTGCGACTTATATATGTTTTTTTCCTTCTTAATTATGCATTTTCGGCCGGTGCGACTTATACTCCGGAACGACTTACACTCCGAAAAATACGGTACTTACTACTAAAAGACAAGTTGTCTTGTATGTTCACTATTTTAAGGACAAACTTGCAATAAAAAACATATTTTTAATGTACCCTAAGATTTTTTGTTAAAATAAAGCCAATAATGCAATTTTTTGTGCTCCCCTTTATTTAGAAAAGTATCAAAGTACCGAAAAGTATCGAAATACATTTTAGTACCAGTACCAAAATATTGGTATCGGGACAACACTACTCGACAAATGAGAAGCCATCATTTATTCACTCCACATTGACACACTGAAGTGTCATGTCTGTTGATCATGTTTTTGTTTGGCCATGTGCTGTTTGTTTCTGGACTCTTTTTAGTTCCTGGTTGCACTTCCTTGTTTGTTACCTTGACAACCATTAGTGTCACCTGTTTCACGTCTTGGACTCACGCACCTGATTCATTTGAACTCATGCACCTGTTTTCAATCACCACATGACTATTTAAGCCTGTCATTTTCTGTTGGTCGGCCTGGCGACATCTGTCAAGACTTGGACTTTGGCGTGGTTTGTTTTCCCATGGTGCATAGGATTTGGACTGGACAAGGCGTGAAGGTAAATACATACAGTGCGACGTATATATGTTTTTTTTCTTCTTTATTGTGCATTTTCGGCAGGTGCGACTTATACCCCGGAGCGACTTATACTCCGAAAAATACGGTATTAAATTTACTTTATACATATAGCACATTTTACAAGCAGAGAAAGTTTCCGAAGTGCTATAAAAACACAATAAAAGACTCGCTGAGTTAAAAGACAGATAATTAAAGATGATTTTAAGACTGACAATAACCGACTGTGGGGGCTCTTTTGACATTAGGGGCAGTGTTCTATAGTTTGGGCCCCACCACAAAAAAGGCCCCTGGTCTTAAATCTCGTGTTTGTTGAGAGCTGAAGCAAAAAAAAAAGTAGATTTATACTCAGTCGGAAGAAGGAGCGCTGATGGAAGACACATGCTTGATTTAATGGAGTCCACTTGTGTTGCGCAATGCTTTGGCTTGAAGGACCATCACTCGTCACGCTAAAGTTGTCCAAATGGTCTTGTTGCTGTTTACAAAGTATCCCATTGTTTCCCCACAACATCCCAGTGAGTCATCATCACCCCCGTTTGCTAATAGGGCCTCGCTGCACGTTTAACACCAATGCCTTTGAGACCAAACGTGACATAGATGCATGCCCAAAACCTGCACAAGGTTCTTCTGACCAGAAGGTGTGTTCCAGCCCCGGGTTGTTGCTCAATGGTTACAGTTGTCATCCTCGTTTCCATTGGTCATTTCATCACTGAAATAAATCTCAGGATTGGCTAGAAGTCAGACTTTAGCTCCAGCTGCCTCGTCCTCTTGTCCATCTTATCTGGCAGGGGGAAAAAAACGATCTTGCCGCACGTTGCTATCTGTCGACTTAGGCGGCCACAATCGCCGCTGACGTCATTCGTGCCTTCCTGACTCACGAGGGGTCACATTTTTGCCATGATGTCATACTGAGCCGTAAATTAGCTCTGGAAAGACCAAAGCCTTAGAGTGCTCTTGAGTTGACATACAAAAAACATTCAATACTGTATACATGACATACAGCTGGACTATTTTTATGCAATCCCAGTGTGACTAAAACCTTGCTGCTTTACGGTCCATAGGCAAACATGCACAAATTGTGACGTCCGTTATTTCAGAATTGTTAGATATTTACACACCGTACATCAAAATGTGATATCATGAATTTCCATGTAACCATAATAATTGCAAAATACTGTATAAAGCCGTGTTTCTTCACTATAGGGAATATCTGAGTCTCTGCTGTGGTCTGTAGGGATGATGTTTGATAAGAAATTAGCGAGTTCGAGCCTATTATCGAATCCTCTTATCGAACCGATTCCTTATCGATTCTCTTATCGGGTCCAGATAGGTTGTTGTATATGGAAAAAAAACACACAATATTTGGTTTAAAGGGGAACATTATCACAATTTCAGAAGGGTTAAAACCATTAAAAATCAGTTCCCAGTGGCTTATTTTATTTTTCAAAGTTTTTTTCAAAATTTTACCCATCACGCAATATCCCTAAAAAAAGCTTCAAAGTGCCTGATTTTAACCATCGTTATATACACCCGTCCATTTTCCTGTGACGTCACATAGTGATGCCGATACAAACAAACATGGCGGATAGAACAGCAAGATATAGCGACATTAGCTCGGATTCAAACTCGGATTTCAGCGGCTTAAGCGATTCAACAGATTACGCATGTATTGAAACGGATGGTTGTAGTGTGGAGGCAGGTAGCGAAAACGAAATTGAAGAAGAAACTGAAGCTATTGAGCCATATCGGTTTGAACCGTATGCAAGCGAAACCGACGAAAACGACACGACAGCCAGCCACACGGGAGAAAGCGAGGACGAATTTGGCGATCGCCTTCTAACCAACGATTGGTATGTGTTTGTTTGGCATTAAAGGAAACTAACAACTATGAACTAGGTTTACAGCATATGAAATACATTTGGCAACAACATGCACTTTGAGAGTGCAGACAGCCCAGTTTTCATCAATTAATTCTGTAGACATACCCTCATCCGCTCTTCTTTCCTGGGGGTCTGGCGGCAGATTTCTTTGACTTTATCGTTGGAATTGCATCTGCTTTGAGT
This sequence comes from Nerophis lumbriciformis, assembly GCF_033978685.3. NCBI lineage: Eukaryota > Metazoa > Chordata > Actinopteri > Syngnathiformes > Syngnathidae > Nerophis > Nerophis lumbriciformis. The sequence continues at coordinate 14,817,213 of NC_084554.2, forward strand.
GTCGCAGGATATCCACACATTCTTGCCATCTCTGTCGTAGCATAGCTTTCGTCGGTAAAGTGTGCGGAACAAACGTCCAATTTCTTGCCACTTTCGCATCTTTGGGCCACTGGTGCAACTTGAATCCGTCCCTGTTCGTGTTGTTACACCCTCCGACAACACACCGACGAGGCATGATGTCTCCAAGATACGGAAAACAGTCGAAAAAACTGAAAATAACAGAGCTGATTTGACTCTGTGTTTGTAATGTGTTTGAGAAAATGGCGGATTGCTTCCCGATGTGACGTCATCGCTCCGAGAAAAAAGACCATATATTTTTTTAACCGATTTCCGAACTCTAAATGGGTGAATTTTGGCGAATTAAACGCCTTTCTATTATTCGCTCTCGGAGCGATGACGTCACAACGGGAAGCAATCCGCCATTTTCTCAAACACCGAGTCAAATCAGCTCTGTTATTTTCCGTTTTTTCGTACCTTGGAGACATCATGCCTCATCGGTGTGTTGTCGGAGGGTGTAACAACATGAACAGGGACGGATTCAAGTTGCACCAGTGGCCCAAAGATGCAAAAGTGGCAAGAAATTGGACGTTTGTTCCGCACACTTTACCGACGAAAGCTATGCTACGACAGAGATTGCAAGAATGTGTGGATATCCTGCGACACTCAAAGCAGATGCATTTCCAACGATAAAGTCAAAGAAATCTGCCGCCAGACCCCCAGGAAAAGAGAGCGGATGAGGGTATGTCTACAGAATATATTAATTGATGAAAACTGGGCTGTCTGCACTCTCAAAGTGCATGTTGTTGCCAAATGTATTTCATATGCTGTAAACCTAGTTCATAGTTGTTAGTTTCCTTTAATGCCAAACAAACACATACCAATCGTTGGTTAGAAGGCGATCGCCGAATTCGTCCTCGCTTTCTCCCGTGTCGCTGGCTGTCGTGTCGTTTTCGTCGTTTTCGCTTGCATACGGTTCAAACCGATATGGCTCAATAGCTTCAGTTTCTTCTTCAATTTCGTTTTCGCTACCTGCCTCCACACTACAACCATCCGTTTCAATACATGCGTAATCTGTTGAATCGCTTAAGCCGCTGAAATCCGAGCTAATGTCGCTGTAAACTTGCTGTTCTATCCGCCATGTATGTTTGTATCGGCATCACTATGTGACGTCACAGGAAAATGGACGGGTGTATATAACGATGGTTGAAATCAGGCACTTTGAAGCTTTTTTTAGGGATATTGCGTGATGGGTAAAACTTTGAAAAAAACTTTGAAAAATAAAATAAGCCACTGGGAACTGATTTTTAATGGTTTTAACCCTTCTGAAATTGTGATAATGTTCCCCTTTAAACAAAATAATTAATTTAAAGTATCACATTTGTAATATTTTGTTATTTATTGTATTTATACAGTCCTGGGGGCTGAAAGATTAATTGGTCTTTTAGAATTGCAAAGGTTCTGCCTTCAAACAGCAACTTTATTTTTGTAATCAATAAACCCTTTTGAAGGTTGAATTTGGAATGACTGTGTAAGGAAGAGGTCTTTCAGTGCGTCCTTTAGGTATTCCACTAGTAGTGCGAGGTTTTGGGATTCTTCCAATGATCCATCCATCTTAGTCCGCTTATCCGAAGTCAGGTGACTTGGGAAACAGCCTGAGGACTCGTTCCCAGACATAGTCTCTCCATGGGTCTTCCCTGAGGCCAACTGCCGGTCGGACGTGCTCTGAACGTCCTCGGGGAGGCGTTCAGGAAGCATCCCGACGGGATGCCCGAGCCCCAAATCTGGATCCTCTCGATGTGGAAGATCAGCATCTCTACTCCGAGTTCCTCCCAGATGACGAAGCTTTTCGCCCCATTATCAAAGTAGAGCCAAGCTATCCTACGGAGGAAACTCATTTCAGCCGCTTGTGCCTGTGATCTTGTCCTTTTTGGTCATTACCCACAGCTCATGACAATAGGTAAAAATAGGAATGTAGATCGACTGATGAATTGAAAGCTTTGCCTTTCAGTCGATGTACAAAACCTAAAACCGGTGAAGTTGGCACGTTGTGTAAATGGCAAATAAAAACAGAATACAATGATTTGCAAATCCTTTTCAACCTATATTCAATTCAATAGACTGCAAATATTAGCTCATTTGGAATTTGATGCCTGCAACATGTTTCAAAAAAGCTGGCCCAAGTGGCAAAAAAGACTGACACAGTTGAGGAATGCTAATCAAACACTTATTTGGAACATCCCACGGGTGAACAGGCTAATCGGGAACAGGTGGGTGCTATGATTGTGTATAAAATCAGCTTCCATGAAATGCTCAGTCATTCACCAACAAGGATGGGGCGAGGGTCACCACTTGTGAACAAATGCGTGAGCAAATTGTTTAAGAACAACATTTCTCAACCAGCTATTGCAAGGAATTTAGGGATTTCACCATCTGCGGTCCGTAATATCATCAAAAAGTTCAGAGAATCCGGAGAAATCACTGCACGTAAGCAGGAAGGCTGAAAACCAACATTGAATGCCTGTGACCTTGAATCCCTCGGGCGGTACTGCATTAAAAACAAATTGTTCAACAGTTAAAGAACAACATTTCTCAACCAGCTATTGCAAGGAATTTAGGGATTTCACCATCTACGGTCTGTGATATCATTAAAAGGTTCCGAGAATCGGGAGAAATCACTGCACGTAAGCAGGAAGGCTGAAAACCAACATTGAATGCCTGTTACCTTGGATCCCTCAGGCGGTACTGCATCAAAAAGAAATTGTCCAACAGTTTAAGAACAACATTTCTC
>NC_084554.2:14825000-14840000 GCF_033978685.3 Nerophis lumbriciformis
CGCTGCGGGACCTGTGGGACTCGAACCTGGGTGTCATTTTTGATCATTTTCGGGACTTTTGCCAACTTTTCCAACTTTTCTTCCACACTCACAGTGCGACTTTGTTGGGTGCGTTTTGGACATGTCGGGGGCACCCCCGGACTCGGGCGGAACGCGGCGGGACTTGTGGGATCTCGAACCTGGGTGTCATTTTTGATCATTTTCGGGACTTTTGCCAACTTTTCCAACTTTTCTTCCACACTCATAGTGCGACTTTGCTGGGTGCGTTTTGGACATGTCGGGGTAACCTCCGGACTCGGATGGAACGCGGCGGGACCTGTGGGACTCGAACCTGGGTGTCATTTTTTATCATTTTCGGGACTTTTGCCAACTTTTCCAACTTTTCTTCCACACTCACAGTGCGACTTTGTTGGGTGCGTTTTGGACATGTCGGGGGAAACCCCGGACTCGGGTGGAACGCGGCGGGACTTGTGGGTCTCAAACCTGGGTGTCATTTTTGATCATTTTCGGGACTTTTGCCAACTTTTCCAACTTTTCTTCCACACTCATAGTGCGACTTTGCTGGGTGCGTTTTGGACATGTCGGGGGCACCCCCGGACTCGGGTGGAACGCGGCGGGACTTGTGGGACTCGAACCTGGGTGTCATTTTTGATCATTTTCGGGACTTTTGCCAACTTTTCCAACTTTTCTTCCACACTCATAGTGCGACTTTGCTGGGTGCGTTTTGGACATGTCGGGGGCACCCCCGGACTCGGGTGGAACGCGGCGGGACTTGTGGGACTCGAACCTGGGTGTCATTTTTTATCATTTTCGGGACTTTTGCCAACTTTTCCAACTTTTCTTCCACACTCATAGTGCGACTTTGCTGGGTGCGTTTTGGACATGTCGGGGGAAACCCCGGACTCGGGTGGAACGCGGCGGCACTTGTGGGACTCGAACCTGGGTGTCATTTTTGATCATTTTCGGGACTTTTGCCAACTTTTCCAACTTTTCTTCCATACTCACAGTGCGACTTTGCTGTGTGCGTTTTGGACATGTCGGGGTACCCCCGGACTCGGGTGGAACGCGGCGGGACTTGTGGGACTCAAACCTGGGTGTCATTTTTGATCATTTTCGGGACTTTTGCCAACTTTTCCAACTTTTCTTCCACACTCATAGTGCGACTTTGCTGGGTGCGTTTTGGACATGTCGGGGGCACCCCCGGACTCGGGTGGAACGCGGCGGGACTTGTGGGACTCGAACCTGGGTGTCATTTTTGATCATTTTCGGGACTTTTGCCAACTTTCCCAACTTTTCTTCCCCACTCACAGTGCGACTTTGCTGGGTGCGTTTTGGACATGTTGGGCACCCCTGGACTCGCGTGGCCGGCTGCAAAAGGTCCCCTGAAGGGGGAATTTTCGCTCCCCTCCTCCCCCTGTGACTCTGCTGGGTGCGTTTTGGGCATGTTGGGCACCCCAGGACTCGCGTGGCCGGCTGCTGGCCTTGTGGTACTCAAACCTGGGGTTTTTGTTTTTACATGTTAGCCGCGTTAGGGACATTTGCCCTGCTAGCCTACCAGTATAGGTGCGCGCGCGTGTGTGTGTGTGTGTGTGTGTGTGTGCGCGTGTGTGTGTGTGTGTGCGTGTGTGTGATTGTGTGTGTGTGTGTGTGTGTGTGTGTGTGTGTGTGTGTGTGTATTCTGGCAATGCTTACTTAATGGGGACATCGCTCTGTTTACACAGTCACCTTTAGGGGACCTCTGACGGTATGGGGACAAAAAAACAGGTCCCGTAAAGGGAAACCTTTTTAAATGATAGTCAGATCCATTCTGAAGATGCCTAAGGGATTTTTAAGCTTTGATGACATTTTCAAACAGCATGATATTGGCCCTGCGATGAGGTGGCGACTTGTCCAGGGTGTACCCCGCCTTCCGCCCGATTGTAGCTGAGATAGGCTCCAGCGCCCCCCGCGACCCCAAAGGGAATAAGCGGTAGAAAATGGATGGATGGATGATTATAAAACATTATTACCTTAGAGCAGGGGTGTCAAACTCAAATACAGAGTGGGCCAAAATTTAAAACTGAACAAAGCCGCGGGCCAAGGTTGAACAAATTAACTTTTTAATAGGGACCCAAACAAGTTTTGCATTGAATATTGAACAAGCAAGGCTTATATAACTTTATAGTGACATGCAAAATCCAGTTTTAAATAATAATAATAAAAAAATATCAATGGCATATCAAATAAAATTTAAATAAAAATTGAATGCCTCTTTTCTATTTGCAGCCTTCTGAGGTAAATATCAAAATAAACTTTTTCCACAGGCTAATAATACATTTTAAAATAAAATAACAATAATGAATGAAGCAAACATTCAAGCCTTGAAGTAGCAAGAGAAAGTGCATGAATGAAACGTTAATTATTGCTCAGTTTGCTACACTGATTTGCTTTAACACTGAATATGGAACAAGCAACGCTTATATAACTTAATAGTGCAAAATCAACTTTCAAAAAACAAAGGAAAAAACATCAATGGTATATTAAATAAAATTAAAAAAAAAAATTGAATGCCTCTTTTCTATTTGCAGCCTTCTGAGGTAAATATCAACATTAACTTGGTGGGCGGGGGCGGGGTTTGGTGGTAGCGGGGGGTGTATATTGTAGCGTCCCGGAAGAGTTAGTGCTGCAAGGGGTTCTGGGTATTTGTTCTGTTGTGTTTATGTTGTGTTACGGTGCGGATGTTCTCCCGAAATGTGTTTGTCATTCTTGTTTGGTGTGGGTTCACAGTGTGGCGCATATTTGTAACAGTGTTAAAGTTGTTTATACGGCCACCGTCAGTGTGACCTGTATGGCTGTTGCTCAAGTATGCCTTGCATTCACTTGTGTGTGTGTAAAAGCCACATATAGTATGTGACTGGGCCGGCACGCTGTTTGTATGGAGGAAAAGCGGACGTGACGATAGGTTGTAGAGGACGTTGAAGGCAGTGCCTTTAAGGCACGCCCCCAATAATGTTGTCCGGGTGGAAATCGGGAGAAATTCGGGAGAAAGGTTGCCCCGGGAGATTTTCGGGAGGGGCACTAAAATTCGGGAGACTCCCGGGAAAATCGGGAGGGTTGGCAAGTATGAGTATTAGCGGTGAATGCGGTGTTACAGCGGCCAGCTCTAATGTTAATTTGATATTGCCTCAAGGGCCAAATGAAATTACACGGTGGGCCAAATTTGCCAGAGTTTGATACCCATGCCTTAAAGTATGATTCACATTCAGAATGTTCCATCCTTCTATATATGGTAGTTGGAGTTGCAGACAACTTCCATCCATCCATCCATTTTCTACCGCTTATTCCCTTTTGGGATCGCGGGGGGGTGCTGGAGCCTATCTCAGCTACAATCGGGCGGAAGGCGGGGTACACCCTGGACAAGTCGCCACCTCATCGCAGGGCCAATACAGATAGACAGACAACATTCACACTCACATTCACACACTAGGGCCAATTTAGTGTTGCCAATCAACCTAAGTTTGATACCCATGCCTTAAAGTATGATTCACATTCAGAATGTTCCATCCTTCTATATATGGTAGTTGGAGTTGCAGACAACTTCATTACTGCTAAATAGCAGTTTTCAGTAATGTCACAGAAGATGCAGGATTTGCTTTAACAAAGCTGTCCTACTACAGCTGTCCTATAAGAGGACAGCTGTAGTGCTATATTCTGAGGATCATGTCATATTTAATTTGAACTTTTTTTTTTTTTGTACGTATTCATGTACAAATTTGTGTGAATTATGCAAAATTATTTAAATTTGGTCCCCATGAACCATATTAACTCTTTTTCCCCAGGGTCCCCAGTAAGAATGACCAGCACATTACTTCATCAATCCAGAGATTTAAAGACGTGTATGAGCTAACTGGGCAGTGGACATTTTACCAAAAATGTTTTATGCCTCCACAACCTGTAGAAAGGGTGGTCCACACAAATGATGATCAAAAACTTAGTCCCCATTCTAAATGATAACCAGTGCGTGTGTGTGCGTGTGTGCATGTGCGTGTGTGTGTGCAATTCTCCACCAATCACACACAAGGTGCATTACGAAAGTGAACAAAAAAGACAGACAGGACATCAGTGAGGAACAAAACTAACATTGATTGTCCACAGCACAAAAAGAGCAAAGTGTAATTGAATGGTGTGTATAAAGGTGTGATATAGTTGGTGCAACCGGTTAATACTTTCACTTGTCACAAGTCACGTGTGTCCACAGACTCTGCAGAATCGAGTTCTTAAGGGGTCATCCTAAATGGCCCCTTTCTCCCCCAGGTGCTGGGGTGTAGGGTTCAGTGGGGTTGTTGTTAAATGTTTCTCAGGAGCCATATATACATTTATACAATACTTATTATGTGACATGTTGATGAACTTCCAATGCAGCTGCTGGCCACATGTTGAGCACGCCCTAAAATTACTTTTAAGGAGCCGTTAATATAAGTGTTCTTAAAAAGTCACTGAAAATATTTGATTATGTTATTGTGGGTCTTGTTGAGTATGGCTGTGTTTGATGAAGGATTCTAATAGTCCAATCTGATTTGTTAGATTTTGTCCATAGTTGACAGAAGTGGATAATGTAGAATAATGTACACAAGTAACAGTACTGTTAGAGCAGGGGTGTCCAAACTTTTCTGGGTTTAAAAAATGTGTCATGGGGCCGAAAGCAGACTGCATGCAAAGTAACTATATATATATATATATTAATATATGTGTGTATATATACGTGTGTGTGTGTGTGTGTGTGTGTGTGTGTGTGTGTGTGTGTGTGTGTGTGTGTGTGTGTGTGTGTGTGTGTGTGTGTGTGTGTGTGTGTGTGTGTGTGTGTGTGTGTGTGTGTGTATATATATATATAATAGGGATCCCCACAAATAAATAGATCTCATTTGCGAATTTTTCCACCTAAAAAAAGGCTGCAGAGACCGATAATGTTTTTAAAAGAAGGTCAAAGGCACACCTTTTAATCAGACTTTTTACCAAACATTTTAAACTTTTCTTAGGTTCTTAATTTTTATTCTGGTTTCTATTAATTTATTGCTCTTATTACTACTATTATTCTTACTGTTTTATGTTCCTATTTATTATTTATATATATATATATATATATATATATATATATAATTCATGTATATATATGATTATATAATTCATGTATATATTAAACAATTAAGTAATCTAGAAAAATATAAAACATTTATTAACTAGTTTTTTTAGATTACATGCATTTTGAAACTTTTGACAAATAATATATTCAAATATCAATATATATATATATATATATATATATATATATATTGTATATATACTGTGTATATACTGTATATATAGGGTTTTATGTGTATACTTGTGTGTGTGTATATATACAATACAATATACTGAAAACTATATATAAATAAATAAATGGGTTGTATTTGTATAGCGCTTTTCTACCTTCAAGGTACTCAAAGCGCTTTGACACTACTTCCACATTTACCCATTCACACACACATTCACACACTGATGGAAGGAGCTGCCATGCAAGGCGCTAACCAGCACCCATCAGGAGCAAGGGTGAAGTGTCTTGCTCAGGACACAACGGACATGACGAGGTTGGTACTAGGTGGGGATTGAACCAGGGACCCTCGGGTCGCGCACGGCCATTCTTCCACTGCGCCACGCCGTATATATATATATATATACATACACACACACACATATACACACACTGCGTGCAATACTATATACAGTATAAATAATGTAGAAAGAATATATATATATACTGTATACAGTTTGTGTATATATACTGCATATATATGCATTATATATATATATGCAGTACATATACCTGTATATTAGAGATGCGCGGATAGGCAATTATTTCATCCGCAACCGCATCACAAAAGTCGTCAACCATCCGCATCCACCCGAACTAACATTTAATCAAAACCGCACCCGCCCGCACCCGCCCGTTGTTATATATCTAATATAGACGATGCAAGGCATTAGTGAGGTTATAAAGCTTTTGCCTGTTAAAGAAAGGAGACTGATCCAATGCAGCAGAGACATTCAATGCGTGCCACGCTGTCACGGCCCAGACGCACACCAGTGCGCAATCATCTGGGAGCCGCGCTGAGCGCACCTCCAAGCGCGTGGAGGTGCGATGTCCCTCGCACCCGCTGCGGCTCCACCCGGGCTCGCGCCCGAGGCTTCAGCGCGCACCGCGGCGGCCATCCTACTCGTCGCGGCCTAGCCCTCGCGGCTCTCGCTGCCGGCGACGGCCGGGTATGGGCCCGACGCTCCAGCGCCATTCATTTTCAGGGCTAGTTGATTCAGCAGGTGGGTTGTTACACACTCCTTCGCGGGTTCCGACTTCCATGGCCACCGTCCTGCTGTCTATATCAACCAACACCTTTTCTGGGGTCTGATGAGCGTCGGCATCGGGCGCCTTAACCCGGCGTTCGGTTCATCCCACAGCGCCAGTTCTGCTTACCAAAAGTGGCCCACTCGGCTCACCAGGGTGAGCCCCACCCCTTTCGTGAGCGCACTGCGCGCGGAGTGACCCCTGTTACGCCCCCCCGGCAACGGGGGTGGCGGGCAGGTAAGCTGCGCGGGCGGAGCGCGCGGAGTGACCCCTGTTACGCGCCCCCGGCAACGGGTGTGGCGGGCAGGTAAGCTGCGCGGGCGGAGCGCGCGGAGTGACCCCTGTTACGAGCCCCCGGCCACGGGGGTGGCGGGCAGGTAAGCTGCTTACCTGCTGCGCGTGATGCCGGCCGCGGCGAAGGCGGACGAGGCGGGGTGTCGGTGCGGTGGGCGCGGTGGTGACCCTGGATGTGCGTCGGGCCCTTCTCGCGGATCACCTCAACTACGGCTCCCGGTGGGGCCCTCTCGGGGGAAGGGGCCTCGGTCCCGGACCCCGGCGAGGCGTCCCTTCTCCGCTCCGTAAAAGTGTCCATCTCTTTTTTTTTTCTTCTTCTGTTGTGGCATATGCTGCAGGTGCCTGCTCGTTTTTCGTATGTGGGTAACAACATTTAACTATGTATATATATTTCCGAATTGGTTTAACTGCCACCCGCCTGAATCTATTTAAAATCTTCTTTTTTTTTTTTATTTCAACCGCCCGACCCGACCCGCAGGTAAAATCTAATTTTTTTTTATTTCAACCGCCCGACCCGCGGATAATCCGCGGACTCCGCGGTTGTGTCCGCAAACCGCGCATCTCTACTGTATATATACCTGTGTATATATATACAATTTTTGTTTTGTTTTTTTTTGTTGTTTTTTTTTGTTTTTTGATTACACCTCGGATAAGCAGAAGAAGATGGATGGATGGATGGATGATTACATTACTAATTTTGAGTTAATCTTCAACGTGAATGCCTCAAATGTGGCGTTTTTCTCAAGCCTTGGTGCTGTGTTATGTCTTTGCCACGCCACTTTCTGTCAACAGTAAAAGACGAAAGGATAAAGGCTGTGCTCTTGCGACCGAGGTTTTTGATCTTGATCATTTTTGTCCACTGATAGTGTTTACAGCCACAGGAGAGTCAGCTGGCATCTTCAAACTGCTTTTGGTCCGTTGAGACGCACTGATTTGCAGGAATAAGGCGGATTGAAAGAGCCTTTAGCCTCAAGCTAACGGCCCCCACAGCATTTCAAAGCGGTTGCCTAATAACCAGAAGCGAGACTGAGATTGTACGGCGATGGAAGCTGTTTCAAAGTGTTTCCAACCACACAAAGTGATATCAGTTGACGGGCTGACAAGATTAGAACACAAAGAAGATCTGAGAAAAGCTATTTTAGAACACAGAAGATATGAGAAGTCTGCAAGAAAATATAGAAAGTCTGAAAACTCAGAATAATAACACGAAAAGGGAACTTCAGGATCTCAAGAAGATGGTGGTGAATCTCTTGAAAGAGCAAACAGTAATGCGTCAAAAGGTGAAGATTTCCCGAGTGGAAAATATTATATTATATATATACATATATAATATATTATATTATATAATAGCTACTTAAACAACTGGAAGCAATACATGAAGATAGGGAGAACACACATTTACAACACTAAATATATCCTGTGGTGTACCCCAGGGATCAATACTGGGACCAAAATTGTTTAATCTTTATATAAACAACATTTGTAAAGTTACAAAAGACTTAACGTTAGATTTATTTGCAGACAATACAACTGCGTTTTGTTCAGGAGAGAACACACGGAAGCCAATACAAATAACAACAGAAGAATTGAATAAATTAAAAAGATGGTTTGACAGAAACAGACTATCTTTGAATCTCAGTAAAACAGAAATAATGCTGTTTGTTAACAGTGGAAGAGAAAGTCAAATACAAATGGACAAGACATTGAAAGAGTAAATGAAATCAATCAATTTTAAGGTGTAATAACTGATGAAAAAATATAAAAATACAACATAATATGGGAAGAATAATACTAAATAAAGCAAAATATGTATTGGACCAAAAATGACTCCATATTCGCTACTGCTCGCTAGTGTTACCATATCTGAGTTATTGTGTAGAAATATGGGAAATAATTACAAAAATATGCTTCATTCACTGACCGTGTTACAAAAGAGGTCAGTGAGAATAATACATAATGTTGGATAAAGAAAACATACAAATCCTTTATTTATTAAATCCAAAATATTGAATGAATGAATGAATGAATGATCTTTATTGTCATTGTGCATGTACAGGTACAGGTCCAACGAAATTTGGGTTGTTTCCCTGAGGTGCTTTGCATTTTAAAAAAAGAAGAAACCACACAATATACACAATATGCAATATAAAATATTCAAATTCAATGACATGATGCATTTGCAAACAGCTAAAATGATGCACAAAGCAAACTATAACCTGCTACCTAAGAACGTACAAGTCCTCTTCTCAACAAAAGAAGAAAATATAACCTTAGAGAAAAATCTAACTTCAAACATTTGTATGCACGTACAACACTTAAAACCTTTTAGTATATCAGTATGTGGAATTAAATTATAGAATAGATTAGGTAAAGAAATCAAACAATGTACAACCTGTATGTACCTTTCAGCATTAATGGCGCCTTCACAGATGTGTAAGTTACCCATGTCTTGGGCACTAATACACCCCCATACCATCACAGATGCTGGCTTTTCAACTTTGCGCCTACAACAATCCGGATGGTTTTTTTCCTCTTTGGTCCGGAGGACACGACGTCCACAGTTTCCAAAAACAATTTGAAATGTGGACTCGTCAGACCACAGAACACTTTTCCACTTTGTATCAGTCCATCTTAGATGAGCTCGGGCCCAGCAAAGCCGGCGGCGTTTCTGGGTGTTGTTGATGAATGGCTTTTGCTTTGCATAGTAGAGATTTAACTTGCACTTACAGATGTAGCCACCAACTGTAGTTACTGACAGTGGTTTTCTGAAGTGTCCCGGAGCCCGTGTGGTGATATCCTTTACTCACTGATGTCGCTTTTTGATGCAATACTGCCTGAGGGATTGAAGGTCCGTAATATCATCGTTTACGTGCAGAGACTTATTTTCTTTCTTTCTTTAGTTTATTTCGAACATGAACACACTTACAGCATAATACATCACACAATTTCATATCATTCAGTGATTTCTGCCGATTCACTGAAACTTTTGATGACATTTTGGACCGTAGATGGTGAAATCCCTAAATTCCTTACAATAGCTTGTTGAGAAATGTTGTTCTTAAACTGTTCGACAATTTGCTCACACATTTGTTCACAAAGTGGAGACCCTCACCCCATCCTTGTTTGTGAATGACTGAGCATTTCATGGAAGCTGCTTTTATACCCAATCATGGCACCCACCTGTTCCCAATTTGCCTGTTCACCTGTGGGGTGTTCCAAATAAGTGTTTGATGAGCGTTCCTCATCTTTCTCAGTCTTTTTTGCCACTTGTGCCAGCTTTCTTGAAACATGTTGCAGGCATCAAATTCCAAATGGGCTAATATTTGCAAAAAATAACAAAGTTTTCCAGTTCAAACGTTAAGTATCTTGTCTTTGCAGTCTATTCGATTGAATATAGGTTGAAAAGGATTTGCAAATCATTGTATTTTGTTTTTATTTACAATTTACACAAAGTGACAACTTCACTGGTTTTGGGCTCTGAAGTTTAAGAAACTGTTCAAACTCAAAACTTTTACAAAGAAAAAAGAAAACGTTTATTGATAAACATGTCATGATCGTTACCCGGATCATGGCATGATTTATGTTGGTTATGTTTCTGGTTTTAGTCGGTTTCCTGGGTGCACCCTCTTTCCCTGTTTATTGTTGGTTTCCATGGGCACTGATTCTCCTCACCTGTCTTAGTTTTGCAATTAGTGTTTCCACCAGGTGTTTTGGCTAATCACTCCCCTTTATAGTTTCTTGTCACCCAGCAGTAAGTGCTGGGTCAATATTTGCTTTATGCAACATTTACGTTCCCCCTGGTTTTCTGCTCGTTGTAGAACACGACAATCTCAACCATGCGCCCAAGACGTAACAAAACATTCTGATTTGATTGATAATCTTATTCATCTCACGATATGAAATACAGCTCACTTCACTATTTGTTATTTATTTGTAGACTTGTAATATTTATGGAGTAAATTGGGTACAAGATGAGAACAGGAAGTGAAATGTTAGCAATTGCTATGAAACGGAAAAGGGGGAGGATTAAATAAGCTCTGCTTCTTCCTACTCCTTTTTGAACATGTTAAAAAGAGAACCTGGAAATGGTGATGTAGCAATTGTATGTGTGTTGGAAATAAACTCAGACCATAAAAACCACTGTCAATTCTGCCGTGAGTGCTGCTTAATTCAGTTTTGATTGAATGATATTGAAAAACAAACAAAAAAGTAAAAAGACTGTTCAAAGACACCATCTTAATAATCAATAAAAGTACAGTAAATGGACTGTGAACCACAATTGTGATCTTTAGTTTTACAGATGTCTGTATGCTAACACTTTTATTGCCATTTTTTAAATACACGCTGCAAAGGAAAATATAGGTGATTAAATATATGGCTTGAGAAGTACAACACACAATGAATTTTCACAGATTTAGAGCTAAGCAGGTTTGTCAGACCAGATCATGACAACTTTCACTCTCTGTCAGATGTTCATGTTGACGTCGCGGACGCAGGACCATCCAGGAGTTCTCCTAGAAGCTCCCCAGTGGCTCCTCCCCCTGTAGACACACCCCTGCAAATGCCTTTGATGGAAATGGGTGAGGCCGGCCCCCCGGCGACAAGGACCGCTGGAGCTCCAGGTGAGACTCCATCATTGTCACACATAAAGTGTTTACGTCACCTCTTCTACATGTCTTCAGGGGACAAGGTGGCCTTCTCAGTCGGCCTGACTCGGACACCTGTTCAAGGAGAGGACGGGGTGCTCCGATTCAACCAGGTGCTGGTCAACGATGGAGGACACTATGATCCGAGCACAGGTGACTTAATTGCTCGCTCTCTTCCAATTCTATCGACAAAATACTTGCATTTTTGAAAGCACACTTCTACTACCTAAGCAAATGTTTATTACGTTCCTTAAATGGCCCTTTTTATCAAATCGGTTTTATTTGCTTGATGACACTTACCGTATTTTCCGGACCATAGGGCGCACCAGATTATAAGGCGCACTGCCTATGAATGGTCTATTTTTGATCGTTTTTCTTATACAAGGCGCACCGAATTATAGGGCGCATTAAAGGAGTCATATACTGTATATATTATTTTCTAAATGTAAAACACTTCCTTGTGGTCTACATAACATGTAATGGTGGTTCTTTGGTCAAAGTGTTGCATAGATTAAGCCGCTTTCTGACAGTCGCTTCAGGATGCGCCGTTTTGTGGGCGGTCTTATTTACGTGGCTCACCTTCGGCAGCGTCTTCTCCCCGTCATCTTTGTTGTAGCGGTGTAGCGTGCAAGGACGGGAGTGGAAGAAGTGTCAAAAGATGGAGCTAACTGTTTTAATGACATTCAGACTTTACTTCAATCAATAACGGAGCAGCATCTGTCAGAACTTGGTCCTTGGGGTTTGTTTTTCCGGAAGGCAACGGAAAATTGGCTCGGGCACGACGTGAATGTGAGTACATGTTTAATATTTTAACTCAAAAAGCTCAAAAAAGGTATAAACAAAAGGCGCTCACAGCGGAGGTAAAACAACTTGGCTATGAAAACAAAAGACGCGCACAAAGGCGGAAAACTATGAACAAGAAACAAAAACTTACTTGGCATGGAACTGTGAACATGACATGAAGAAGAGTGATCATAAAGTGTGCAGAGCATAAATGTGATGTCGCCAGGCTGACCAACAGAAAATGAAAAGCTTAAATAACACAGACATGATTAACAACAGGTGCGTGACTCAAAACGTGAAACAGGTGTGTGACATGACAGGTGAAAACTAATGAGTTGCTATGGAAACAAAACAAGGGAGTGAACAACCAGGAACTAAGAAAGTGTCCAAAAAACAAACAGCACATGGCCAAACAAAAACATGATCAACACAGACATGACAGCATCTTCTCATCCGGAAACAACAACAAGGTGTGTCCCGTGAAAAAACGTCCGACTGGAACTCTCTAATAACTAAAGTTCCTTGGGTGAATAATGTAAACTCACTAGACCGGTATGTTTTAGCGCTTTCATGGTGAGTTCACTGACAGATATAAGTAAGAACTTTACACTACTTTACATTAGGAATGGCAACAGCGGAGGATGAATGTCACATAACAACGGTGTCGGCACGGACTACAAAGGTGGACGCACGCAATTTTTCAGGATTTATGCAGATCCCAAATACAGATCAGAAGGTAAGAAAAGTTGCTTTTGCATAATATTGCGAAACAAAACGCCAGATAATATGTCCGACCTTATACACACACCATAATAATACTCGTATGTTGAAGCACAGTACAATCCATCAAGCGGTGCGGCTTCATAGCTTACCAAAGTCGTACTAAAACATTTTGGTAGATTTTTGAGCGCTGTGTGTAATGTTCTATATTTTCAATGGAACATATAAAATGTTGGTGTTGTTTACTTGAGTCATATTGCAGTCTACACGTATCTTTTATGTGTGACTGTCATCATATTGCAGTCTACACGTATCTCTTATGTGTGACTGCCATCATATTGCAGTCTACACGTATCTCTTATGTGTGACTGTCATCATATTGCAGTCTACACATATCTCTTGTGTGACTGCCATCTACTGGTCACACTTATCATTACACCATGTACCAAATTAAATAGCTTCGACCAAACTTATTCCTTACATTAGGCGCATCGGGTTATAAGGCACACTGTCGAGTTTTGAGGTAAAAAAAAGGATTTTAAGTGCGCCTTATAGTCGGTAAGTGAACTTGTTCTTCCAATGGCCTGCAGACGAATTATACAACTTTCTGTGGATCATGTGACTTGTGGAATATTCTACATTTTTTAGGACTGGGAAAAAATCCAGGAACACAATTTAAGTGAGCAGTTTTTCTGATTATCATAAACTTAATGGACCTATAGCATCCAGATGATCAGAAAATTTAATAAATGATGTTTTTTTTTTTCCTGGCTGCCATTTCATATAATATATAGTTTTTGAGTAATTGTTGGACAGCTGTATTTGGAACGCCCTTTTTCCATGGCCAGACCCCTCTTGGTGTGCGGTCATCTACAGACCGTGTGAATGAAGGCATTTAAAACTATTATTGTGATCACTGAATGCGTGTTGTTGTCGCCCCGGTCCATGGTTACCTCAAAACTGTTATGATTAACCTTATGAGCGAAAAGGAAATATAAAAGAATCACCGTTCCCAGACTTCCCTGCTCTTTCATGTCTTTATCCATAGACACCATAGCCTGCCTTTCCTCATGCTCTTTCAGCATTTCCTCAAGCATCTTGAGAAAAACATCAGTAGAAGAGGACCCAAAATATAATACTTCCTTTTCTCTCATTTTTGATACCTGGGTTAGCTCTTCTTTGTCTGTTTTTCCGCAGGTTCTGACTCGGTCTTTCTCCCCTCGAATAGTGTTGTCCCGATACCAATATTTTGGTACCGCTACCAAAATTTCAAAACTTTCCTAAATAAAGGGGACCACAAAAAAGGGCATTATTGCCTTTATTTTCACAAAAAATCTTACGGTACATTAAACATATGTTTCTTATAGCAAGTTTGTTCTTAAATAAAATAGTGAACATACTAGACAACTTGTCTTTTAGTAGTACCGTATTTTCCGCACTATAAGGCGCACCAGATTATAAGGCGCACCTTCAATGAATGGCATATTTTAAAACTTTGTTCATATATAAGGCGCACCGGATTATAAGGCGCACCTATGCATCCATTAGATGGAGCTGCGCTAAAGGGAATGTCAACAAAACAGTCAGATAGGTCAGTCAAACTTTATTAATAGATTACAAACCAGCGTTCTGACAACTCTGTTCACTCCCAAAATGAATAAACAGCTGATTTACTTGTGTTACGGTAAATCCAACTATTGTTATTGCAGAGCAATAACAATATATCAATAACTCAACATTGCTCAAACGTTAATGTCACACAACACAACACACAAAATAAACATGTTAAGCCATACTTGCCAACCCTCCCGGATTTCCCGGGAGACTCCCGAAATTCAGCGCCTCTCCCGAAAACCTCCTGGGACAAATTATCTCCCGAAAATCTCCCGAAATTCAGGCGGACTCAGGACCTTCGTATTGTGAGGCAGACGCACTAACCCCTCTCCCACCGTGCATTTTGATTATTGTTTCTCAGCTGTTTGTACATGTTGCAGTTTATAAATAAAAGTTTATAAAAAAGAAAAAATTTAAATTTAAAAAAGGAGCCTCTGCGCGTGCGCATAGCATAGATCCAACGAATCGATGACTAAATTAATCGCCAACTATTTTTATAATCGATTAGTTGTTGCAGCCCTAAAAACCATATCATTCACACAATTAATTTAAATGGAATGGAAAAACGGTACCACTGTTTTTTTGACG
>NC_084554.2:14845000-14912500 GCF_033978685.3 Nerophis lumbriciformis
TTTGTCCTCTGCATTTGACCCATCCCCTTGATCACCCCCTGGGAGGTGAGGGGAGCAGTGGGCAGCAGCGGCGCCGCACCCGGGAATCATTTTTGGTGATTTAACCCCCAATTCCAACCCTTGATGCTGAGTGCCAAGCAGGGAAGAATGCTGGTATGAGCTTTTAAACATAGCCCATTAACTGCTGCCAATCAAATGGTGAATAAGATACTCTGTAGGGTTCATATGTTTGTAAATCTGACTGTGATGAAGTCAGTGCCTCACCAGCCATCAACCTCACCGCACGTCACTGATACATACAGTCTATTATACAGCATTATTCACACGTGAATAATATAAATACAGTCTATTATACATTTAGAAGACTAACTGGACGCTAATTATCAATGACTAGCAAATCTTTCTTTGGTTTGGGTTTAAGGGTAATGAGGCCTCGTGTTAAAGTTGAAGGAAGGACACTTTTATCAATACTTTCACTGAATACTTCTCGTAAGAAGGGAGCGAGCTCCTCTGAAGATTTTATATATAATTCAGATGTAATCCACTCCAGGAGATTTGTTACATTTGAAGCTATTAATTGATTCCACTACCTCCTTGAGACAAATTGGATGGTCACAGAATTCTTGATTGATTTAGTATCAGTTAAGGCAGAGGTGTCAAAGTCGTTTTCACTGAGGGCCACATCGCAGTTATGTTTGGCCCTGGGGGCCTGCTTCTAACAGTGAACACTATTATTCCACAATTTTTTATGCATTTTATTATTAGATTTTTATTTTAACTCAAATGTAAAAAAAATATGGTAAATTGCAATAATTTCACCTCAAATTGTAGTGTATATTACTGTAAATGGAAAAACAGTACTGCTGTTTTTATGGTTAAAAAAAAAAAGGCAGCTCAGTTGCCAGAATTTTACTGTAAAATTGACATTTGTTTTTAAACTGTAAATTAAAAAAAACAATTTTACAGTAAAATTTACATTTTTTCTTTTTTACTGTAACAAAGTTCTGGCACCTGAGCTGCCAGTTAGTTTTTTTGTGTTTTTTTTTACCGCAAACCAACAACTGTAGATTTTTCGGTGTATTACTGTAAATGCCAAAACGGCACCACAGTTTATTACAGTTAAAAAAAAGTACATTTTTGTTCATTTAGAGTAAATTTCACCATTTTATAATGAAATCTATTGCTACTTTTACATTGCACAATTTGATGGATAACTTGCTTTGAAATCATTATTATTAGCATTTATTTCTATTTAAAAAATGGTTTGAATGTTTGAAAATAGATTTTTTCCATAATCAGACAATATTTAAGTTAACATCATTTGCGATTACATGGAGTACATTTTTTCTCTCTCTCCCAAAATAGAAAGAAAGAATACATTTAGTAAGAAAAGTAACAGTACTTTATTGATACGTATTATTTCCAGGCTTTTGAGGGCCAAATAGAATGAAGTGGCGGGCCACATCTGACCCCCTGGTCTTGAGTTTGACACCAGTGGGCTAAAGCATCCATAAACAAAACACCATTTACCATGAATTGATTAACGTGGACCCCGACTTAAACAAGTTGAAAAACTTATTCGGGTGTTACCATTTAGTGGTCAATTGTACGGAATATGTACTGTACTGTGCAATCTAATAATAAAAGTATCAATCAATCAATCAATCCCTTTCACATTATTGACTATTGTATAATTTTTTGTAAAATTGAGAACCATAATTTGCAATCTGTTTTGCATCATTGCAAACCATATCGTTTATTTTCAGTTCATCAATGGTGTTATTTCGACCCTGCGATTTTTCTCATCGAAGTACGCGGAATTGTGTTCTACATATAATAATCAACTGATTACGTCACGCATCCCGGCATGCACCGCGCACAATCTAAACAAACGCCATATTGGACAGGTAAAAAAAACCCGCGAGTCTTTCTCAGTCGTTCAAACTCTACATTCGTGTTTATGGTTAAAAATACCTAAAATATGGCCATATTGCAGCTTTCTGCGAAGTAATGTGGAGGACGCTATGAATATGGACCGAGGTGAAGTTAATTTCAAATTGGACATACGACATCCAGCCAAGCCGACGGTTTGTCCCTGGCCGGCTTTGGAGGTTCATACGGCGGATGTCAGCCCGTGCAGACTCGTACAAGTAAGGGACCGTCAACAAATCAATCGTCACTAACTTTTTAGTCACGTGACATGAAAAATCCCAAACCACTTTAATATTATTTGTTCATCCTTACTATACTTGGCTCACGCGTTGGTTTGTCTAGATGTTTCTATTTTTTAAGTGTTTTTTAAGTTTAGTAAATTTCAATCGTTATTAGCTTTATAGTCACGTGACATTAAAACCCCAAACCACTTGTATAATGTTCGTTCATCATTACTATACTTGGCTCATATGTTAGTTTCTCCAGATTTGTGTTTTAACATTTTTTTGGGAAATGTTTGCATATTTCAATCGTCAATAGCTTTTTAGTCATGTGACCAAGAAACCCCAAACCACGTTTATAATGTTCGTTCATCTTTACTATACTTGGCTTACGTGTTGGTTCTTCCTGATTTTGAATTGTATTTTTATTTTTTTTTAACAAATTTCAAAATTGCAATCGTCAATAGCTTTTCAGTCATGTGACCTAGAAACCCCAAACCACTTTTATAATGTTTGTTCATCCTTACTATACTTGTTGCCTTCATTATAACAGTTATATAAGACTTTTAAAGTCATTTTGATAGTCGGCTAATATAGACACTTACATCATGTATTGCCTTCATTATAACACTTATATAAGACTTTTAAAGTCATTTTGATAGTAGGCTAATATAGACGCTTACATCATGTGTTGCCTTCATTATTACACTTATATAAGGCTTTTAAAGTCATTTTGATTGTAGGCTAATATAGCTAATATAGACACATCATGTGTTGCCTTCATTATAACACTTATATAAGACTTTTAAAGTCATTTTGATAGTAGGCTAATATGGACACTTACATCATGTGTTGCCTTCATTATAACACTTATATAAGACTTTTAAAGTCATTTTGATAGTAGGCTAATATAGACACTTACATCATGTGTTGCCTTCATTATAACACTTATATAAGACTTTTAAAGTCATTTTGATAGTAGGCTAATATAGACACTTACATCATGTGTTGCCTTCATTATAACACTTATATAAGACTTTTAAAGTCATTTTGATAGTAGGCTAATATAGACACATCATGTGTTGCCTTCATTATAACACTTATATAAGACTTTTAAAGTAATTTTGATAGTAGGCTAATATAGACACATCATGTGTTGCCTTCATTATAACACTTATATAAGACTTTTAAAGTCATTTTGATAGTAGGCTAATATAGACGCTTACATCATGTGTTGCCTTCATTATTACACTTATATAAGGCTTTTAAAGTCATTTTGATAGTAGGCTAATATAGCTAATATAGACACATCATGTGTTGCCTTCATTATAACACTTATATAAGACTTTTAAAGTCATTTTGATAGTTGGCTAATATAGACACTTACATCATGTGTTGCCTTCATTATAACACTTATATAAGACTTTTAAAGTCATTTTGATAGTAGGCTAATATAGACGCTTACATCATGTGTTGCCTTCATTATTACACTTATATAAGGCTTTTAAAGTCATTTTGATAGTAGGCTAATATAGCTAATATAGACACATCATGTGTTGCCTTCATTATAACACTTATATAAGACTTTTAAAGTCATTTTGATAGTAGGCTAATATAGACGCTTACATCATGTGTTGCCTTCATTATTACACTTATATAAGGCTTTTAAAGTCATTTTGATTGTAGGCTAATATAGCTAATATAGACACATCATGTGTTGCCTTCATTATAACACTTATATAAGACTTTTAAAGTCATTTTGATAGTCGGCTAATATAGACACTTACATCATGTGTTGCCTTCATTATAACACTTATATAAGACTTTTAAAGTCATTTTGATAGTAGGCTAATATAGACACTTACATCATGTGTTGCCTTCATTATAACACTTATATAAGACTTTTAAAGTCATTTTGATAGTAGGCTAATATAGACACTTACATCATGTGTTGCCTTCATTATAACACTTATATAAGACTTTTAAAGTCATTTTGATAGTAGGCTAATATAGACGCTTACATCATGTGTTGCCTTCATTATTACACTTATATAAGGCTTTTAAAGTCATTTTGATTGTAGGCTAATATAGCTAATATAGACACATCATGTGTTGCCTTCATTATAACACTTATATAAGACTTTTAAAGTCATTTTGATAGTAGGCTAATATGGATACTTACATCATGTGTTGCCTTCATTATAACACTTTTATAAGACTTTAAAGTCATTTTGATGGTGGGCTAATATAGACACTTACATCATGTGTTGCCTTCATTATAACACTTATATAAGACTTTTAAAGTCATTTTGATAGTATGCTAATATGGACACTTACATCATGTGTTGCCTTCATTATAACACTTATACAAGACTTTTAAAGTCATTTTGATAGTAGGCTAATATAGCTAATATAGACACTTACATCATGTGTTGCCTTCATTATAACACTCATATAAGACTTTTAAAGTCATTTCGATAGTAGGCCAATATAGACGCTTACATAATTTTGATAGTAGGCTAATATAGCTAATATAGACACTTATATGAATGTTATAATGAAGGCAACACATGATGTAAGCGTCTATATTGGCCTACGATCAAAATGACTTTAAAAGTCTTATATGAATGTTATAATGAAGGCAACACATGATGTAAGACTTTTAAAGTCATTTTGATCGTAGGCCAATATAGACGCTTACATCATGTGTTGCCTTCATTATAACACTTTTATAAGACTTTTAAGTAATTTTGATGGTGGGCTAATATAGAAACTTACATCATGTGTTGCCTTCATTATAACACTTATATAAGGCTTTCAAAGTCATTTTGATAGTAGGCTAATATAGACACTTACATCATGTGTTGCCTTCATTATAACACTTGTATAAGACTTTTAAAGTAATTTTGATAGTAGGCTAATATAGCTAATATAGACACTTACATCACGTGTTGCCTTCATTATAACACTTATATGAGACTTTTAAAGTCATTTTGATAGTAGGTTAATATAGACACTTACATCATGTGTTGCCTTCATTATAACACTTATATAAGGCTTTTAAAGTCATTTTGATTGTAGGCTAATATAGACACTTACATCATGTGTTGCCTTCATTATAACACTTATGTATATAAGACTTTTAATTTGTTGCGGCTCCAGACAGATTTGTTTTTGTATTTTTGGTCCAATATGGCTCTTTCAACATTTTGGGTTGCCGACCCCTGCACTAGTGAATAATAGACAGTGTTCATTGTGTAAATCGTCTGTTTTGCTTCTTGTTGTTGCAGTTTCGCTCGTGATTCCGTGAGTCATGACATTAATCGGTTGTCGTTTGACACGCCAGGGGGTGTTCGCATCTGTTAACAATAAAGTAAGCAAGACGCTTTGATCTCGTCCTGTTTATTTGCGTGGCCATACGAGAAGTGTACAACAGTGGGGCGTGACCTAGAGCAGCTCCTCCAAACACACGGGGGCCATGGGCTCCCTCCAGTACAAGAAGGCGCTGTACTCTGGGCAGCTCAAGGCGGTGCTGTGTTGGCAAGCCCGCGGGGGGAAAACGTGTTCCACCAGCTCGCTCAGTCGGTCATATCTGCCAAAAAAATACACGAGATGAGTGTCCCAGTCGGAGGAGGACTTCTCGCCGTTGCCAGTGGACGCTTACGATGTTTTATTGCCTCTGGCCTGCTCCTGAATCAGCTCGCCTTTGGGGTTGACAGTGAATATACGACACACGGCCACGCCCACGTGCTTGTAGGCAAACACGTCCTTCAAAAACAACACATCACATGACTTTCTTCATTAAAAGCCTTCACCACTGCAAAAACTGAAATCTAAGTAAGATGAAATATCTCAAATAAGGGGGATATTTGCTTATTTTCTGTCTGATAAAATAATTCTTCCCACCAAGCAGATTTTATGTTAGAGTGTTTTACTTGTTTTAAGGGTTTTGGTCCTAAATTATCTCCGTAAAATATTACAGCTTGTAGCTGAGATTTGATGACCTATATTGAGTAAAACATGCTTGAAACTAGAATATCAACTGTTGCAAAGCTGTGTCATCAACACTCACAAGTAGAGATGTCCGATAATGGCTTTTTTGCCGATATTCCGATATTGTCCAACTCTTAATTACCGATACCGATATATACAGTCGTGGAATTAACACATTATTATGCCTAATTTAGTTGTGATGCCCCGCTGGATGCATTAAACAATGTAACAAGGTTTTCCAGAGTAAATCAACTCAAGTTATGGAAAAAAATGCCAACATGGGACTGCCATATTTATTATTGAAGTCACAAAGTGCATTATTTTTTTTAACATGCCTCAAAACAGCAGCTTGGAATTTGGGACATGCTCTCCCTGAGAGAGCATGAGGAGGTTGAGGTGGCCGGGATTGAGTGGGGGGTAGCGGGGGGTGTATATTGTAGCATCCCAGAAGAGTTAGTGCTGCAAGGGGTTCTGGGTATTTGTTCTGTTGTGTTACGATGCGGATGCTCTCCCGAAATGTGTTTGTCATTCTTGTTTGGTGTGGGTTCACAGTGTGCCGCATATTTGTAACAGTGTTAAAGTTGTTTATACGGCCACCCTCAGTGTGACCTGTATGGCTGTTGACCAAGTATGGCTTGCATTCACTTATGTGTGTTTAAAAAGCCGCATATATTATGTAACTGGGCCGGCACGCTGTTTGCATGGAGGAAAAGCGAACGTGACGACAGGTTGTAGAGGACGCTAAAGGCAGTGCCTTTAAGGCACGCCCCCAATAATGTTGTCCGGGTGGAAATCGGGAGACTCGGGAGGGGCACTGAAATTCATGAGTTTCCGGGAATATCGGGAGGTTGAAACCGATACCGATAATTTCCGACATTACATTTTAAAGCATTTATCGGCCAATAATATCGGCAGGCCGATATTATCGGACATCTCTAGTTTTGGTTCTAAATGATCTCAGTAAGATATTACAGCTTGTAGCTGAGATTGTATGACCTATATTGAGTAAAACATGCTTGAAACTAGAATATCAACTGTTGCAAAGCTGTGTCATCAACACTCACAAGTACAGATGTCCGATAATGGCTTTTTTGCCAATATTCCGATATTGTCCAACTCTTAATTACCGATTCCGATATCGACCGATACCGATATATACAGTCGTGGAATTAACACATTATTATGCCTAATTTTGTTGTGATGCCCCGCTGGATGCATTAAACAATGTAACAAGGTTTTCCAAAATAAATCAACTCAAGTTATGGAAAAAAATGCCAACATGGCACTGCCATATTTATTATTGAAGTCACAAAGTGCATTATTGTTTTTAACATGCCTCAAAACAGCAGCTTGGAATTTGGGACATGCTCTCCCTGAGAGAGCATGAGGAGGTTGAGGTGGCCGGGATTGAGTGGGGGGTAGCGGGGGGTCTATATTGTAGCATCCCGGAAGAGTTAGTGCTGCAAGGGGTTCTGGGTATTTGTGCTGTTGTGTTTATGTTGTGTTACGGTGCGGATGCTCTCCCGAAATGTGTTTGTCATTCTTGTTTGGTGTGGGTTCACAGTGTGCCGCATATTTGTAACAGTGTTAAAGTGGTTTATACGGCCACCCTCAGTGTGACCTGTATGGCTATTGACCAAGTATGGCTTGCATTCACTTATGTGTGTTTAAAAAGGCGCATATATTATGTGACTGGGCTGGCACGCTGTTTGCATGGAGGAAAAGCGGACGTGACGACAGGTTGTAGAGGACGCTAAATTATGTTATGCAATTATGTTGTCCGGGTGGAAATCGGGAGACTCGGGAGGGGCACTGAAATTCGTGAGTCTCCCGGGAATATCGGGAGGTTCAAACCGATACCGATAATTTCCGATATTACATTTTACAGCATTTATCGGCCGATAAATAATATTGTTTTGAACATGCCTCAAAACAGCAGCTTGGAATTTGGGACAGGCTCTCCCTGAGAGAGCATGAGGAGGTTGAGGTGGGCGGGGTGGACGGGTAGCGGGGGGTGTATATTGTAGCGTCCTGGAAGAGTTAGTGCTACAAGGGGTTCTGGGTATTTGTTCTGTTGTGTTTATGTTGTGTTACGGTGCGGATGTTCTCCCAAAATGTGTTTGTCATTCTTGTTTGGTGTGGGTTCACAGTGTGGCGCATATTTGTAACAGTGTTAAAGTTGTTTATACGGCCACCCTCAGTGTGACCTGTATGGCTGTTGACCAAGTATGCAAGGCATTCACTTGTGTGTGTGTGAAAAGCCGTAGATATAATGTGACTGGGCGGGCACGTAAAGGCAGTGCCTTTAAGGTTTATTGGCGCTCTGTACTTCTCCCTACGTCCGTCTACACAGCGGCGTTTTAAAAAGTCATACATTTTACTTTTTGAAACCGATACCGATGATTTCGGATATCACATTTTAAAGCATTTATCGGCCGATAATATCGGCAGTCCGATATTATCGGACATCTCTACTCACAAGTACAAAACTACTTTTTTAAAGTAATAATTTGTTATTTCAAGCATGAAAAAAAATATCATGACTTTGACACGATTTTGTCTCATAATTAAAACGGATGACGGCCAAATGGACTTTGCTGTTTTATTTTCAATGAGACAATAGAAAATACGTACTCATATAGTAGTACAGTTGGCACAGTACAGTAAACGGACAGTTAATATTTAAACATTCCACATGTGACATTTCAAACTATTTTGAACCGAAATAATTCATGCATATTCAGATGAATTCTTCAAAATTACAATTAAAAACTTTTTGGCCGCGGGCCGGGCCAAGCACGCACTTGGCGCGATGATGTCATGTTATCGATGGAAAAATGCATTTTTAGACCATATGATTTGCCTGAGCGGCTAGTAGACCCCAAGAGTAACAAGCGGTTGCCTTGTTGCCTTTCCATTAAGAACAATAAATACATTTTTAGTATAAGTTTGCTGGTTTCAAGAAATTTAATGCCTAGTGCATATCATTATGTCAAGATAATGGCACTAGCATTTACTTAATTTAAGAATATTTTTCAACATATTGAGCAAAAATGTCTTTTTTTTTTCTTTTTTTTTTTTAAACCAAGAAAAGTGCACTTGTTATTAGTGAGAATATACTTATTTGAAGGTATTTTTGGGTTCATTGAGGTTAGCTAATATTACTTGTTTTGGAAAGTCTTGACAAGCCAAATTTTCTTGTTCTATTGGCAGATCATTTTGCTTAGTTAAAATAAAATACCTACAAAGCCCCTAAAGCATGGGTTTCAAACTCTGGCCCGCGGGCCAAATTTGGCCCGCCGTGTAATTTCATTTGGCCCTTGAGGCAATATCAAATTAACATTAGAGCTGGCCCGCTGGTATTATACAGCGGCAGTGCCGCTGTAACACCGCATTCACCACTAATACTCATACTTGCCAACCCTCCCGATTTTCCCGGGAGTCTCCCGAATTTTAGTGCCCCTCCCGAAAATCTTCCGGGGCAACCATTCTCCCGAATTTCTCCCGATTTCCACCCGGACAACATTATTGGGGGCGTGCCTTAAAGACACTGCCTTCAACGTCCTCTACAACCTATCGTCACGTCCGCTTTTCCTCCATACAAACAGCGTGCCGGCCCAGTCACATACTATATGCGGCTTTTACACACACACAAGTGAATGCAAGGCATACTTGATCAACAGCCATACAGGTCACACTGAGGATGGCCGTATAAACAACTTTAACACTGTTACAAATTGGGGCGGTATAGCTCGGTTGGTAGAGTGGCCGTGTCAGCAACTTGAGGGTTGCAGGTTCGATCCCCGCTTCTGCCATTCTAGTCACTGCCGTTGTGTCCTTGGGCAAGACGCTTTACCCACCTGCTCCCAGTGCCACCCACACTGGTTTAAAAATGTAACTTAGATATTGGGTTTCACTATGTAAAGCGCTTTGAGTCACTAGAGAAAAGCGCTATATAAATATAATTCACTTCACAAATTTGCGCCACACTGTGAACCCACACCAAACAAGAATGACAAACACATTTCGGGAGAACATCCGCACCGTAAAACAACATAAACACAACAGAACAAATACCCAGAACCCCTTGCAGCACTAACTCTTCCGGGACGCTACAATATACACCCCCCCCGCTACCACCAAACCCCGCCCCCGCCCACCAAGTTAATGTTGATATTTACCTCAGAAGGCTGCAAATAGAAAAGAGGCATTCAATTTTTTTATTTAAATTTTATTTAATATACCATTGATGTTTTTTCCTTTGTTTTTTGAAAGTTGATTTTGCACTATTAAGTTATATAAGCGTTGCTTGTTCCATATTCAGTGTTAAAGCAAATCAGTGTAGCAAACTGAGCAATAATTAACGTTTCATTCATGCACTTTCTCTTGGTACTTCAAGGCTTGAATGTTTGATTCATTCATTATTGTTATTTTATTTCAAAATGTATTATTAGCCTGTGGAAAAAGTTTATTTTGATATTTACCTCAGAAGGCTGCAAATAGAAAAGAGGCATTACATTTTTATTTAAATTTTATTTGATATGCCATTGATATTTTTGAATTATTATTATTATTATTATTTGAAACTGGATTTTGCATGTCACTATAAAGTTATATAAGCCTTGCTTGTTCAATATTCAATGCAAAACTTGGTTTGGGTCCCTATTAAAAGGTTCATTTGTTCAACCTTGGCCCGCGGCTTTGTTCAGTTTAAAATTTTGGCCCACTCTGTATTTGAGTTTGACACCCCTGCTCTAAAGGGACATGGGGGAAATGTTTTTTTTGTAATTTTTTTTTTTTTTTAGACATGTAACTTTTCATAAAGTTACAAAAAAAAATTAAAAAACATACACATTTTTTTAGACATGTATCTGGTGCGCATGAGAAACTTTTTATAAAGTTAAAAAAATAATAATAATAATAATAAATTTTGTTTTTTTTTAAAATGTTTTATAACTTTATAAAAAGTTTCTCGTGGGCACGAGATACATGTCTAAAATAAATAAATAAATACAAATTTCCCCCATGTCTCTTTAGGGGCTCTGTAAATACACCTAATTTTTGTATTTTTTGCAGTGGGGGACACCACTACTCACACTCTCCCTGTTGCCAAACGCCGCGTAGAAGGGACGCGTGCTCGGTCGAAACAGATTCCTGATGTCCGTCAGACACTCGACTTTGAACTTCTCCGGTTTCTTTTCTATCATCTCTCTAAAAAACACAAAGAAGTTGGATCACGACTTATTAGAACGTGAAGACGTTTTAAAATGAAGCGTGCCTGTGAAAGGCTGAGAAGAGGCTGCTTGGTGAGAGCATGAGTGGCCCTCGGGGCAGGAGAGTCCCGCGGTCGTTGACCTTGTGCAGATATCCTCGCGTCATGTCCGCCATGCCGATGGCTCGAGCCGAACAGTACAGGAACTTGTAACCGTTCCTGGAAGCAAATTCAAATGAAATCTTTCAGTCCCTGTGCGAACCTTTTGTTCATTAAATGTTTCTATGGCGTTTAAATAAACCATTAAAACTAGACACCATTCTGTGAAAAAGTATATGTTCAGATCCCTAATTGGAACATCCCTAATTAAAACGTTGACATTGTGTCCCACCGGGAAAGTATAAGATCAGTCACACTTTTTTAGCAGATATATTTTTTCACATTTAGCTCATTTTCATCACATTTAAGTTTAAATTAAATGTTATATCGAAATGTTAAATCCAAATCCTAAATATAAATGTCAATTTTAAATCTAAATCTTAAATATAAATGTTAGTTATATCAAAACCTAAATGTTAAACATAAATGTAAAACCTAAATATAAATGTTAAATCTAGATTAAAATGTTCAATTTTAATCTGAATCTAAATGTGAGTGCTAAATGTGAAATCTACACCTAAATGTTACATATAAACTTAAATATTGAAATGTTAAATCCAAATCCTAAATATAAATGTACATATTAAATCTAAATCTTGAATATAAATGTTAGTTATATCAAAACCTAAATGTTAAATCTAAATCTTAAACCTAAATATAAATGTTACATTTAAATCTAAATAAAAATCTAAATCTTAAACCTAAAAATAAATGTTAAATCTAAATCTTAAACCTTAATATAAATGTTAAATTTCAATCTAAATACAAATCTAAATCTTAAACCTAAATCTACATGTTAAATATAAATCTTAAATATAAATGTTGAATATAAATCTGAAGCCTAAATATAAATGTTAAATCTAAATCTAAATGTTCAATTTAAATCTGAATCTAAATGTGAGCGCTAAATGTTAAATCTAAATGTTCAATTTAAATCTGAATCTAAATGTGAGCGCTAAATGTTAAATGTTAAATCTAAATGTTCAATTTAAATCTGAATCTAAATGTGAGCGCTAAAAATTAAATCTACACCTAAATGTTAAATCTAAATGTATCTAAACTTAAATATCGAAATGTTAAATCAAAATCCTAAATATAAATGTAAATGTTGAATCTAAATCTTAAATATAAATGTTGGTTATATCAAAACCTAAATGTTAAATCTAAATTTTAAACGTAAATATAAATGTTAGATTTAAGTCTACATTCAAATCTAAATCTTAAACCTAAATATAAATGTTAAAGCTAAATCTAAATGTTCAATTGAAATCTGAATCTAAATGTGAGCGCTAAATGTTAAATATAAATTTATCTAAACTTAAATATCGAAATGTTGAATCCAAATCCTAAATGTAAATTTAAATCTTAAATATAAATGTTGGTTATATCAAAACCTAAATGTTAAATCTAAATCTTAAACCTAAATATAAATGTTAGATTTATATCTACAGACAAATCTAAATCTTAAACCTAAATATAAATGTTAAATCTAAATCTTAAATATAAATGTTATATCTAAATCTTAAACCTAAATATAAATGTTAAATTTAAATTTATATACAAATCTAAATCTTAACCCTTAATATAAATGTTGAATCTAAATCTTAAATATTAATGTTAAATGTAAATGTTAGATATAAATCTTAAACCTAAATATAAATATTAAATTGAAATGTAAATACAAATCTAAATCTTAAACCTAAATATAAATGTTAAATTTAAATCTTAAATTTAAATGTTAGATGTAAATCTTAAACCTAAATATAAATGTCAAATTTAAATCTTTAATTCCATCCATCCAAATGTTAAATCTAAATCTTAAACCTAAATATAAATGTTAAATCTAAATCTAAATGTTCAATTTAAATCTAAATCTAAATGTTCAATTTAAATCTAAATCTACACCTAAGTGTTAAATCTAAACTTAAATGTTGAATCTAAATATGAGCACTGAATCTCTCGCCAAGTGTAAAGATGAATATGTATAAAATGCCAATTTTCCACCAATTCAAGGCCTCTCAGCCGCGCCCACATCTCTGCCTCTCAGTGCAGACACTTTCTTACTGCGGAAGAAGGAAACATGACAGATGCTTAGTGACAAATAATGGCAACAAAGTTGCATATTTTAGAAATGTTGGCTCCAAACGTGTGCAAGGTGTGTTGCATAAAGACAATTAGACACTCAAATTCCGCATTTCGGTAGGTTGAATCATACAAAAGACTATAAAAATGGGACCCATTACCTCCCTGCTTGGCACTCAGCATCAAGGGTTGGAATTGGGGGTTAAATCACCAAAAATTATTTCCGGGCGTGGCCACCGCTGCTGCTCACTGCTCCCCTCAACTCCCAGGGGTTGAAGAAGGGAATGTGTCAAATGCAGAGGACAAATCTCACCACACCTAGTGCATGTGTGACAATCATTGGTACTTTAACTTAACTTAACTTACACCGAGGCATGCAGTCTGTTGGAATACACATATTTCTATTCGTATGTGTCTTTCATCATTTCGCCGTGCTCTCACTTCCGGATTGTGTCACATATGAACATTACATCGCTGTAAAGAACGCGGTCACTGTCATATAGGTTTGCTGCAGCAGCCAGCTGACACGCTCACTTTGGATCGGTTCAAAGAACATGTCTTTAATTGTGAGCTAAATGGTAAAAATATGATCATAGTGAATGTGAATTAACGTCATCTTCCTTTTAAATCACGTTTCTGAGAGCACCATGACACGCCCACAACTCAGACGGGTGGGTCGTCCTGCGAGGAGCAGGAACGAAGAGGGGAAAAGTACCATATTAAAAGGTACATGTCGACATGCGCCAGATCCAAACCTCGGACCAAATGATGACTTTTACACTTCACACCGAAATGAGTTTCCTCAGTTGGGCTCTCCTTCAGAGACAGGGTGAGTACCTCTGTCATCCGGGAGGAGCTCAGAGTAAAGCCACTGCTCTCATTGAGAGGAGCCAGATGAGGTGGTTCAGGCATCTGGTCAGGATGCCACTTGCCCTGGGCCACGTCCGGCCGGTAGGAGGCCACGGGGTAGACCCAGGACAAGAAAAGGTGATCCGACCTTGGATAAGCGGAAGAAAATTGATGCATGGATGCCTGGATTTTGATTTAAGATTAAGATTTAACATTTGAAGGCAACATATAATTTACCGTATTTTCAGGACCATAGGGTGCACCGGATTATAAAGCGCACTGCCGATGAATGGTTTATTTTCGATCTTTTTTCATAGAGAGTGTCCGCCCTGAGATCGGTAGGTTGTGGGTTCAAACCCCGGCCGAGTCATACCAAAGACTATAAAAATGGGACCCATTACCTCCCTGCTTGGCACTCAGTATCAAGGGTTGGAATTGGGGGTTAAATCACCAAAAATGATTCCCGGGCGCGGCCACCGCTGCTGCCCACTGCTCCCCTCACCTCCCAGGGATTGATCAAGGGTGATGGGTTAAATGCAGAGAATAATTTCACCACACCTAGTGTGTGTGTGACTATCATTGGTACTTTAACTTAACTGTATATAAGGTGCACCGGATTATAGGGTGCATTAAAGGAGTCATATTATTATAATTATTTTTTTCTAAATGGTAAACATTTCCTTGTGGTCTACATAACATGTAATGGTGGTTCTTTGGTCAAAATGTTGCATAGATGATGTTTTACAGATCATCTTCAAGTCGCTTTCTGACAATCTCTTCAGGATGCGCCGTTTTGTGGGCGGTCTTATTTACGTGGCTCAATTTCAACAGCGTCTTCTGCCCGTCATCTTTGGTGTAGCGTGCAAGGACTGGGGTGGAAGAAGTGTCAAAAGATGGAGCTAACTGTTTTAATGACATTCAGACTTTACTTCAATCAATAACGGAGCAGCATCTCCTCATCCGCAAACAACAACAAGGCCGTAAATGTGTCCCGTGAAAAACCGTCCGACCGGAACTCTCTAATAACTAAAGTTCCTTGGGTGAATAATGTAAGCTCACTTTACCGGTATGTTTTAGCGCTTTAATGGAGAGTTTACTGACAGATATAAGTAAGAACTTTACACTACTTTATATTAGAAATGGCAACAGCGGAGGATGAATGTCCCATAACAAGAAGATAGAGAAAAAGAAGAAACTTATCGACTAAGGGGTCGGCATGAACTCCAAAGGTGGACGCGGGCAATTTTTCAGGATTTATGCAGATCTCAAATACAGATCAGCAGGTACCAGAAAAGTTACTTTTGCATAATATTGTAAAACAAAACGCCAGATAATGTCTTACCTTATACACACACCATAATAATACTTGTATATTTAATGTGCCACCAATGCATCAAGCGGTGCGACTTCATAGCTTACCAAAGTCGTACGAAAACATTTTGATATGTTTTTGAGCACCGTGTGTAATGTTCTATATTTTCAATGGAACATATAAAATGTTGGTGTTGTTTACTTGAGTCATATTGCCATCATAGTGCAGTCCACACATATCTCTTATGTTTGACTACCATCTACTGGTTACACTTATCATTACACCACGTACCAAATAAAATTGCTTCGAGGTCGGTAAGCAAAACCAGAATTATTCCGTACATTAGGCGCACCGGGTTATAAGGCGCATTGTCGAATTTTGAGGGGAAAAAGGATTTTAATTGTGCCTTATAGTCCGGAAAATACGGTAAACTTAAATGTAATGACAATGTGCTAAATGTATGAAATATATCTGCTAGAAAAGTGTGACTGAACTGTTACATTCAGCACCCCGTACACCTGTTTCCCTTTTCATTGTCACATAGCGGTTGAGTATTTGGCGATTACGGGCCAAAATTTGTGCAAATATCAAAACACTAAATAATAGAAACATCCATAAAAATGCCATTTAAAAAAAAACAAAAAACTATAAACCTTATAATATGTCTTACACGCTTATTAAATGCATTTTTAATTAAATGCTTTTCATTCCCAAATAATTTTTTTAGATCTTCAAGATGGAAACTGAAGCTGCCATTATGATGTGCAGTGATGTTTTCAAATGACCGTAAGTCTTGAACTATACAAAGTATTTCTATGGTTGGAATCTGTGCTTTTGCATCTAATTAGTTACTATGGTAATTTAAGTTACAGCAGCTCATACAAGGCACCAAGCAGTGTGGGTGGGGAGCATTTCCACAGAGTGTCAGCCAGAAATGCGGGTGTCAGGAAGGAGATTTTTACAACAAAGTTCTAAAAAATATGTCGATCGAAAAGGGGTGTGACGTTCATATGTTGTCAATATTCAGCGTTTTATCATTCATAGTTAATATTGTAAATCCCTCATTCTTTATTTTCATGTACATTCTGGGTGTCTCATTCAGTAAAAGAAAATTAAATTCCATTCCGTTTAACGCAGTCTGTCATAACATTTTTAGCATTCAATCAGACATTATTGTGAGGTTTTGTATTAGTGTTCCTAAAAATAGATATACCGGCCCACAGACACATTTTTTTCTCTAAATTTGGCCCCCCGAGTCAAAATAAAAGCTTAGTGATGTATCAGATTGTAGCTGGGATTTTTTTTTACCCTTCACGTTCATATTTTGCTGGGTTTTTTGTATTTTTGTTGCGTTTCGCTTGATTGTAAAACATGTCGATCGAGAGGGGGTGTGACATTCATATGTTGTCAATATTCAGTGTTTTATCGTTCATAGTTAATATTGTAAATCCCACATTCTTTATTTTCATGTACATTCTGGGTGTCTCATTCAGTAAAAAAATGTAAAATTCCATTCTGTTTAACGCGGTCTGTCATAACGTTTTTAGCATTCAATCAGACATTATTGTGAGGTTTTGTATTAGTGTTTGTAAAAATAGATATACCGGCCCCCAGACACAATTTTTACTAAAAATTTGGCCCCCGAGTCAAAATAAAAGCTTAGTGATGTATCAGATTATAGCTGGGATTTTTTTTTACCCTTCACGTTCATATTTTGCTGTTTTTTTTGCATTTTTGTTGCGTTTCGCTTGATTGTAAAACATGTCGATCGAGAGGGGGTGTGACATTCATGTGTTGTCAATATTCAGTGTTTTATCGTTCATAGTTAATATTGTAAATCCCACATTCTTTATTTTCATGTACATTCTGGGTGTCTCATTCAGTAAAAAAATTTAAAATTCCATTCTGTTTAACGCGGTCTGTCATAACGTTTTTAGCATTCAATCAGACATTATTGTGAGGTTTTGTATTAGTGTTTGTAAAAATAGATATACCGGCCCCCAGACACAATTTTTACTCAAAATTTGGCCCCCGAGTCAAAATAAAAGCTTAGTGATATATCAGATTGTAGCTGGGATTTTTTTTTACCCTTCACGTTCATATTTTGCTGTTTTTTTGCATTTTTGTTGCGTTTCGCTTGATTGTAAAACATGTCGATCGAGAGGGGGTGTGACATTCATGTGTTGTCAATATTCAGTGTTTTATCGTTCATAGTTAATATTGTAAATCCCACATTCTTTATTTTCATGTACATTCTGGGTGTCTCATTCAGTAAAAAAAACATAACAATTAATTCCGTTTTTTAAGGCAGTCTGTCATAACGTTTTAAGCATTCAATCAGACATTATTGTGAGATTTTTGTATTAGTGTTTTTAAAAATAGATATACCGGCCCCCAGACACAATTTTTACTCTAAATTTGGCCCCCGAGTCAAAATAAAAGCTTATTGATATATCAGATTGTAGCTGGGATTTTTTTTACCCTTCGCGTTCATATTTTGCGTTTTTGTTGCATTTCGCTTGATTGTAAAACATGTCGATTGAGAGGGGGTGTGACGTTCATACGTTGTCAATATTCAGTGTTTTATCGTTCATAGATAATATTGTAAATCCTACATTCTTTATTTTCATGTACAAACCCCGTTTCCATATGAGTTGGGAAATTGTGTTAGATGTAAATATAAACGGAATACAATGATTTGCAAATCCTTTTCAACCCATATTCAATTGAATGCACTACAAAGACAAGATATTTGATGTTCAAACTCATAAACTTTTTTTTTTTTTTGCAAATAATAATTAACTTAGAATTTCATGGCTGCAACATGTGCCAAAGTATTTGGGAAAGGGCATGTTCACCACTGTGTTACATCACTTTCTTTTATCAACACTCAATAAACGATTGGGAACTGAGGAAACTAATTGTTGAAGCTTTGAAAGTGGAATTCTTTCCCATTCTTGTTTTATGTAGAGCTTCAGTCGTTCAACAGTCTGGGGTCTCTGCTGTCATATTTTACGCTTCATAATGTGCCACACATTTTCGATGGGAGACAGGTCTGGACTGCAGGCGGGCCAGGAAAGTACCCGCACTCTTTTTGTTACAAAGCCACGCTGTTGTAACACGTGCTGAATGTGGCTTGGCATTGTCTTGCTGAAATAAGCAGGGGCGCTTAGATGGCAGCATATGTTGTTCCAAAACCTGTATGTACCTTTCAGCATTAATGGTGCCTTCACAGATGTGTAAGTTACCCATGCCTTGTACACTAATGCACCCCCATACCATCACAGATGCTGGCTTTTGAACTTTGCGTCAATAACAGTCTGCATGGTTCGCTTCCCCTTTGGTCCGGGTGACATGATGTCGAATATTTCCAAAAATAATTTGAAATGTGGACTCGTCAGACCATAGAACACTTTTCCACTTTGCATAAGTCCATCTTAGATGATCTCGGGCCCAGAGAAGCCAGTGGCGTTTCTGGATGTTGTTGATAAATGGCTTTTGCTTTGCATAGTAGAGCTTTAACTTGCACTTACAGATGTAGCGACAAACTGTATTTAGTGACTGTGGTTTTCTGAAGTGTTCCTGAGCCCATGTGGAGATATCCTTTAGAGATTGATATTCAATGTTGGTTTCCGGCCATGCCGCTTACGTGGAGTGATTTCTCCAAATTCTCTGAAACTTTTGATGATATTATGGACCGTAAATGTTGAAATCCTTAAATTTCTTGCAATTGCACTTTGAGAAACGTTGTTCTTAAACTGTTTGACTATTTGCTCATGCAGTTGTGGACAAAGGGGTGTACCTCGCCCCATCCTTTCTTGTGAAAGACTGAGCATTTTTTGGGAAGCTGTTTTTATACCAAATCATGGCACCCACCTGTTCCCAATTAGCCTGCACACCTGTGGGATGTTCCAAATAAGTGTTTGATGAGCATTCCTCAACTTTATCAGTATTTATTGCCACCTTTCCCAACTTCTTTGTCACGTGTTGCTGGCATCAAATTCTAAAGTTAATGATTATTTGCACACAAAAAAAATTTTTTATAAGTTTGAACATCAAATATGTTGTCTTTGTAGCATAGTCAACTGAATATGGGTTGAAAATGATTTGCAAATCTTTGTATTCCGTTTATATTTACATCTAACACAATTTCCCAACTCATATGGAAACGGGGTTTGTACATTCTGGGTGTCTCATTCAGTAAAACGATTTTAAATTCTATTCCGTTTGACGCGGTCTGTCATAACATTTTTAGCATTTAATCAGACATTATTGTGAGGGTTTGTATTAGTGTTCCTAAAAATAGATATACCGGCCCACAGACACATTTTTTCCTCTAAATTTGGCCCCCGAGTCAAAATAATTGCCTAGGCCTGTTCTAGGGAGATCTTCTCTATGAATAAATTGTTACCGTCTTAGGGTGAATGAGGTGGTTTTCTGTGAAAAAACTGCTGTTTTCATTGAGAACAAGCACTAGGTTTATCTCTGCGGTAAGCTAGTGGTGCTGCCTACTGGTGCACGGAATGATACAGCTTGGCGATTCCTTGATGAGTCCAGTCCTTGCCCAGCTGGGGCAGAATTTGACCAAACACGTCCGATCTGCAATCAGGAAAAAGTCATGACGAGAAGTTTGCACAACTGAAGAAAAACAGGGTGAAGAGGAAGCGACTCGTACTTAGTGATGGTGCCGTCGATGTCGGAGATGACGACCTTGTCGTCCCAGTTCCACAGGTAGATTGTTCCCTCACAGCGACACGTGCCCTGATACTGAGTGGTGATGCTGAAGGCGATATCATTAGGCCCCTCCCTCAGCTTCAGACCCTCCTGCCAGACAGTCACATGTTTGAAGCGGGCTTAAGGTGCGGAACTTTAGATATCTCACTATCTGCTCTGATGACAGTCGGAGGGACTTCTTGTAGGCTGGGCTGGGGGCGGGGCCTTCCGTCTTCACGCGCTCACTTAACGCATAAGCGGCTTTCAGCTCTTTGTTGTCGTCGTCGCTGGACCACTCAGGTGTTCTTTGTCTGAAGAAACATCTGATTGTAATAACATTTTCAGTCAAAAGAGGGCAGCACTCAATTCAGCTCTTAGCCCTTTTCCAAAGCAAGCACTTTCTCTTTGCCTGCTCAGTGGCCTAGTGGTTAGAGCAGGGGTGGGCAATTAATTTTTACCGGGGGCCGCATGAGCAACCTGAGCACTGCTGGAGGGCCACACCGACAATATTTCAATTAAATTTTGCTCAAATTATTTTTGATATACCGCAAGATAAATAATAATAATAATTTAATTTAACCTAACTTATCAGTGACGTGCAGTCACTAGAGGCAGGTGAGGCGGTGCCTCACCTGCCATCATGGAAAGAAAAAAAAGTAAAAAGAAAAAAAAAAAATTAAATTGTTATATGTATCCAGTGATTATACTATAAAGTTATTTTCCATTTAACTTCACCAGTTTTAGATTATTTTTATTCAAAATCGCTGAATTTTCACATTTGCCGTTCAAATACTGAGAAGAGACGGTGCGGTGAACAGCAGCCAGTTGAGGCACGTCACTCAGTGCCTCAACATGGACGGACTCGGCTAACTGCTGGCCTGCTGTGCAGTGAGACTGTATTGCTATATGAATTATATTATACATTTCCATAGTTTAGTTAGCTGAGGTATATAATGTACAGTGTATTTTGTCAACAACTGTATGTGTGTAACGTATTTCTTGTGCTGAGCGATCATAAAACGGCTGCAAAAGATGCACTGGCTGAGGCTCCAGTAGCCCCGCCTCCTGCACCCCCGCCGTAGAATTGTTATATCAACTAAAGCCCACACTTAAACTTTCCACGTGCAAGATTGAATCTATTTAAAAAAGTTATTTCATAAGAAGCCAAAAAGTGCAAAAACAATAATGTTCGTGTTGGAGGAGTTGTGAATGACTGCAGGGCCACAACATTAGGTACACCTGCACACTGCAGGTGTATCTAATTCACAACTCCTCCAACACGAACATTATTGTTTTTGCACTTTTTGGATTCTTATTAAATAACTTTTGTAACCTATTTTCATGGGCTTTCCTCTTTGTGATGTTACGTTCCTGTTATGCGCTGTTATACAGTATATGCCTCAAGCTCTTATTTTGAAGGCGCTAAGAGCGGAAGTGATGACATGGGGTGGAGCGGAAGTTTTTGAAAGAAGGTAAATAAAGTGGTCCTCGTGTAAACTGGAGCCTCCGTGTTTGTTATTTTGTAGTTTCATACAGTATAGGCGACATTTATAAACCCTCGGTTACACTTTTTTAAATAGATTAAATCTTGCACGTGGAAAGTTTAAGTGAGGGCTTTAGTTGCGGCGCATGGACTTAATTTGTAAGTAAAGGTAAGACCATAATAACGTTTTTTTTTATTAAATGTGCTTTTTTGTGTGCTACAGTTTGTATGTGTAAAGTTAAAGTTAAGTTAAAGTACCAATGATTGTCCCACACACACTAGGTGTAATGAAATTTGTCGTCTGTATTTGACCCATCCCCTTGTTCACCCCCTGGGAGGTGAGGGGAGCAGTGGGCAGCAGCGGCGCCGCGCCCGGGAATCATTTTTGGTGATTTAACCCCCAATTCCAACCCTTGATGCTGAGTGCCAAGCAGGGAAGAATGCTGGTATGAGCTTTTAAACATAACCCGTTAACTGCTGCCAATCAAATGGTGAATAAGATACTCTTTAGGGTTCATATGTTTGTAAATCTGACTGTGATGAAGTCAGTGCCTCACCAGCCATCAACCTCACCGCACGTCACTGTAACTTATATATAACTTTTATTTTTAACACTGTCTTACACAACACTTCCTGATGTATAATACAATGCACAAATGTCAATTTCTGTCACTTTATCCTGCAT
The DNA here is from genome assembly GCF_033978685.3 of Nerophis lumbriciformis. Lineage (NCBI taxonomy): Eukaryota > Metazoa > Chordata > Actinopteri > Syngnathiformes > Syngnathidae > Nerophis > Nerophis lumbriciformis. The sequence continues at coordinate 14,867,642 of NC_084554.2, forward strand.
CCTCTTTAAAAGTCCAACATTTTTCCCCGTCAGATTTGGATAACCATCTGTTGTCACACCTGCATGCTTGTCCCATTTCAGTCCTAACATGTCCAAACACGCATTTACTGCATGGCTGCCAGCTCCTCCGTGATTTGAAAGTCTGCAGTTATCCCACGTAAGAAGATGAGCAGCTGGGCGATGTTACGTACATCGCAGCTCTCATCCAAAGCCAGCGAAAAACAGTCAAAGTCGGCCGTTCTGTTCTTCAGCTGAAGCTCCAAGTTTCCAGCGATGGTCTCAACCCGCCTCGTTACAGTGCGTCAGGAGAGTGACACGTTCTCAAATGCGCCCCTCTTCTCCAGGCATATCAGCGCAACAGAGTCCAATAAGCACTCCTTAATAAACTCTCCGTCAGAAAACGCCTTACTTTTTCTGGCGATTTTGTGAGAAATGACAAAACTTGTCCTGATGGCTGCATCTCTGGAGGTGTGAAATTTGGCAAAAAGTCCTTGTTGGGTTTGCAGTTTTACCATCAACGCATCAGCCTCCCTTGCGCGCGCTTCATCAGACAGATTCCGGTATTTTTCCTCGTGCTTCGTCGTGTAGTGGCGATTCAAATTATATTCTTTAAACACAGCAACCTGTGTACCCCAAATTAAGCACACGGCTTTACCTTTAATTTCTGTAAAGAAATACTTGGCAGTCCATGTCTTGTTGAAAACACGGCATTCGTCATCAACTTTTCTCTTTTTAGCGTCTCGGGGATAACCGGGCATCACTTGTCGCTGTGCACCTTCACTCACAGGTTACACACGGACATACGCCCATAAATAACACTTTTCAAAATAAAAGCAGCACAGTTGTATTGCACGCACGACATAGATGTTTTTTTGAATTTATTTTGTCATTTGTGATTGCCGCTGTTCACATTCACTCACAATCGCGCACGCGCATACGTCCACACGGAAGTAATACAAATAACGCTTTTCAAAACAAAAGCAGCACCGTCGTATTGCACACTCGACATAGATACTTTTTAAAATGTATTTTGTAATTTATGATTGGCCTCACGCGGGCCGGACAGGGACGCACAAAGGGTCGGATGTGGCCCGCGGTCCGCCGAATGCCCAGGTCTGGGTTAGAGTGTCCGACCTGAGTTAAACCCCGGCCGAGTCATACCAAAGACTATAAAAATGGGACCGTTACCTCCCTGCTTGGCACTTAGCATCAAGGGTTGGAATTGGGGGTTAAATCACCAAAAAATATTCCCGGGCGCGGCCACCGCTGCTGCTCACTGCTCCCCTCACCTCCCAGGGAGTGAACACGGGGATGGGTCTAGTGTGTGCTTGACGATCAGTGGTGCTTTAACTTTTTAACTTTCAAAAGGAATTATGGTAACACTTTAGTATGGGGAACATATTCACCATTCATTACTTGCTTACATGCAAATTAGTAACATATTGGCTCTTAATTAGTCATTATTAAGCACTTATTAATGCCTTATTATACAACAACCCTAACCCTAACCAAAACCAAATAACTCTAAATTAAGTCTTTGTTACTTACAATATGTTCTCCTAGTGTCCAAATAACTCTTAATTACCGTATTTTCCGGACTATAGGGCGCACCGGATTATGAGGCGCACTGCCGATGAATGGTCTATTTTTTATCTTTTTTCATATATTAGGCGCATTAAAGGGGAACATTATCACAATTTCAGAATTGTTAAAACCATTAAAAATCAGTTCCCAGTGGCTTATTATATTTTTCGAAGTTTTTTTCAAAATTTTACCCATCACGCAATATCCCTAAAAAAAAGCTTCAAAGTGCCTGATTTTAGCCATCGTTATAAACACCCGTCCATTTTCCTGTGACGTCACATAGTGAATACAAACAAACATGGCGGAAAGAACAGCAAGCTATAGCGACATTAGCTCGGATTCAGACTCGGATTTCAGCGGCTTAAGCGATTCAACAGATTACGAATGTATTGAAACGGATGGTTGTAGTGTGGAGGCAGCAGAGGTGGGACCAAGTCATTGCTTTGCAAGTCACAAGTAAGTCTCAAGTCTTTGCCCTCAAGTCTCGAGTCAAGTCCCGAGTCAAGTCCAAAGTCAAGACTAGAAAGTCTCAAGTCAAGTCCCAAGTCCTGCATTTTGAGTTTCGAGTTCTTTCAAGTCGTTTTAACCACAGACTAATGTATTTACACAGATTGTGTATGCTTTTAAAACGCTTTATTTATTTTTAAAACAAGTGCATTTGAAATTGCAGGGAAAAAGATAGTGGTGACATTGCACTTCAAAATAGCACTATTAACCAGTCATTTTAAACATGTAATTCATTCCTTTACAGAATAAACACATTTGAAAAAACAAGTGCAACTGTACTTATTTGCACAAAAGTGTTAACATTGTATTTCCATGGCATATTGCATTGTAACTAGTATCCACAGCAGTTTCTGTCCTGTTCTTACCTTATCTCATTGATCTCATCTCATACTGTATGTGTGTTTATGTGTGCGTACACATGAAAAACATAACAAATACATGAATATAACAATGAACAGAGTTGTACTTTTTAGATGTCAGTGCCCTATGCAATATGTACAAATATTCTTAATATAGTATACATTTTAACTGACCTTTATTTGACTATGTTTGTCTTTTTGTAGGTGGCTAAAATACGCGGTGCTGCTGACCGCCGTCTAACGCTACGTTACTGTGTGTGATACATTGACTAACGTAACGTTATGTGTAGGTACCTTGTGCAACCCTGCTTAAAAAAAATCACTTGACAAAAAGTATGAATAAGGTAGCAAACTGCAGTGGAAGCAACAAATTGCCGTGTTTGCAATGACGTTATAACCATAGACATCTTATAAGTAGATGCAGCATTGGCTGCTGTGACGCGAGCAATTTGGCCGCAATCTTGAAGTGGTGATGAGGAGCCGGCGAGCAGCCTAAACTGACAGTTGACAGGTAGAAAACAAAGATGCCGGGCTGGTGTTCAGCGTTTTCCTGCTCAAATGAGCGGACTGTTGAAAATAGGAATCGGGGGATTACTTTTCACAAGTAAGATTTAACATTAACGTACTATTGGTTGTATTTTATGAAAATAATATTACCACAGAGTTGAGAAGGAGCAAAGATCTTCAATATTTGTATGTGAAAATCACAAAGAAATCTTCTGGGGGAGAATGACCCCCCTACAGGGGTTTGGTTTACAAACTTTCAGCCCCACCTAAACAAAATTCACCAGCTACCACTGATTATGATGCATTCTCATTTTAGGCAAAGTATAAGACAATACTTTCTTAACAGTATAATTGTAACCAGGAATAAGTCTTCAAGTAACAATATTCAAATACTAATGTTGTTGGGTAAAACAGCATTTGGTTTTATTCTGAATCCAGTGAAACAGATTGGTGGTTTTAGCTGATATAAAGACTTTCAGGTGTTTATATATGTTTAAGTATTTGGCAGACGCTTTTATCCAAAGCGACTTACATAAAAAATACATATAAAACAATCACTGCAAACATTATAATTTAAGGGAAGAATGTAATAGAAAATATCAATACAAAGTGTCAAGACAGAATAAACTCTCTGCTGCTGCAACAACAGAGATACAGTCTATAGGTCCCTAAGATATATAGATATCTAATCTATTCATACATTGTTTATGTAGAATATACGCATGTATATATAACCTAATCATATTGTTTCTTCAACTTAAAAATAGCTGACCGTTTTTTCCCCCCTTCTCTGGGATTATATTCCCAGTTTTGATCTCGGACGTCTGGTCACTTATAGCATATAAGAATATTATATTATTGTTAAGCAAACTATGAATAATAAATCACGCCAAAACATGTGTCCTTTATCATAGCTACACGTATGACAAAAAAGGGGGTGAAAATCAGTGGTATTCAGTGAGGTAAGATGAATTAAATGCGCTGACAGTTCATTGCTCCTGCCAAATGAATTGCTCTGAGTGGAGCGGATCACCACTCCAAGATGGCGGTCCCGTGTCTCGTCTGTGCCAGTAGGCAGTAGCGCTCGATGCTGCGTCTACTTATAAGATGTCTATGGTTATAACGTTAGCAGTTTGAACCGTATGCAAGCAAAACCGACGAAAACGACACGACAGCCAGCGATACGGGAGAAAGCGAGGACGAATTCGGCGATCGCCTTCTAACCAACGATTGGTATGTTTGTTTGGCATTAAAGGAAACTAACAACTATGAACTAGGTTTACAGCATATGAAATACATTTGGCAACAACATGCACTTTGAGAGTGCAGACAGCCCAATTTTCATCAATTGATATATTCTGTAGACATACCCTCATCCGCGCTCTTTTCCTGAAAGCTGATCTGTCCAGTTTTGGAGTTGATGTCAGCAGGCCAGGGAAGCTAGGGTCGATAGGGGGTTTAGCTCGCTCGTCTGCGGGAACAAACTGCCGCCATTGCTTGCCGTGCTACCGAGGTCCTTTGTCCCTGAATTGCTCACACACTCCGGCAGATTCAATGGGGGTCTGGCGACAGATTTCTTTGACTTTATCGTTGGAAATGCATCTGCTTTGAGTGTCGCAGGATATCCACACATTCTTGCCATCTCTGTCGTAGCATAGCTTTCGTCGGTAAAGTGTGCGGAACAAACGTCCAATTTCTTGCCACTTTTGCATCTTTGGGCCACTGGTGCAACTTGAATCCGTCCCTGTTCGGGTTGTTACACCCTCCGACAACACACCGACGAGGCATGATGTCTCCAAAGTACGGAAAACAGTCGAAAAAACGGAAAATAACACAGCTGATTTGACTCGGTGTTTGAGAAAATGGCGAATTGCATCCCGATGTGACGCCACGTTGTGACGTCATCGCTCCGAGAGCGAATATTAGAAAGCCGTTTAATTCGCCAAAATTCACCCATTTAGAGTTCGGAAATCGGTTAAAAAAATATATGGTCTTTTTTCTGCAACATCAAGGTATATATTGACGCTTTCATAGGTCTGGTGATAATGTTCCCCTTTAAAGGAGTCATATTATTATAATTTATTTCTAAATTGATAGATACATATTGGTAATTGGGACAACACTACTTGGGGGTGTGCAGTTTTTTACTATAATAGGGACTTGTGTCGAGGCTCTAACCAATTATTCATGTTTACATTGATAGTTACGGGGAATTCTGCTACACTATACAAACGTTTCAGTTTACCAACTATGTTCAAGAACCAATTAGGTTTGTAAATCGTGGTTCCGCTGTACATTTTACGACAAAGATGTTTTTTCATATATTAGTATTTTTGCCCAAGTAGCGTTGATAGGCTCCTCCTACATAAACTGTTTCATTGATTCCTTTGATGGTCCTTTTATTCATCCGTGGTACATTTTTTGACACCTATCCATGGATATAAGTGACTCACTGCGTTGTCGGACTGCTGTTGCGGTCTGGGCTCTCCTGTGCCGGCTTGGTCTCTGTTGACGACTAACACAAACAAAGAAGCCATGTCCTGCTTGACAGTGCACAAAGGTGGAGGAGCGCTACCTGCTTCACGCTGCTCCTCCTCCAGAACCACCATCGACCAGACTTTCTGGGCATCCTGTCCTTCACCCAGGCTTCTTCTGTGGCCTGCATTGGTTCCAGCATTTTACTAACACGGACGACGCAGCAGTCAGCGTCAGTCAACAATACCTTTGGGAGGTTCTTCTGAAAAGCCTGCATGCTGAGGATGAGCGGCGCTGCCAGGGTCCAGTTGTAATATCTGAGAAAGAACGAGCTCATTTTCACCGCCTCACTTTTCTGATGATGAATGCTCACCTGTGTCCAATCCGAACCACCAAATTGGGATTGTCAATAATCGCTGGGTTTGCTGCAAATTCGTGATAGGTGATGATGTGATCCATGAATCTTTCTGCAACATTAAGGAAAGACTCTCTATTGAGTGTGTAAATGTATTATATACAGCATTGTGTTAGCAATATATAAATATGCAAGCAAGATACTTCTTGCATTGTGTTACAAAATATATAAATATGTTATAGGGGAACATTAGCACAATTTCAGAAGGGTTAAAACCATTAAAAATCAGTTCCCAGTGGCTTATTTTATTTTTCGAAGTTTTTTTCAAAATTTTACCCATCACGCAATATCCCTAAAAAAAGCTTCAAAGTGCCTGATTTTAACCATCGTTATATACACCCGTCCATTTTCCTGTGACGTCACATAGTGAAGCCGATACAAACAAACATGGCGGATAGAACAACAAGTTTATTAGCTCGGATTCAGACTTGGGTTTCAGCGGCTTAAGCGATTCAACAGATTATGCATGTATTGAAACGGATGGTTGTAGTGTGGAGGCAGGTAGCGAAAACGAAATTGAAGAAGAAACTGAAGCTATTGAGCCATATCGGTTTGAACCGTATGCAAGCGAAACCGACGAAAACGACACGACAGCCAGCGACACGGGAGAAAGCGAGGACGAATTCGGCGATCGCCTTCTAACCCACGATTGGTATGTGTTTGTTTGGCATTAAGGGAAACTAACAACTATGAACTAGGTTTACAGCATATGAAATACATTTGGCAACAACATGCACTTTGAGAGTGCAGACAGCCCAGTTTTCATCAATTAATATATTCTGTAGACATACCCTCATCCGCTCTCTTTTCCTGGGGGTCTGGCGGCAGATTTCTTTGACTTTATCGTTGGAACTGCATCTGCTTTGAGTGTCGCAGGATATCCACACATTCTTGCCATCTCTGTCGTAGCATAGCTTTCGTCGGTAAAGTGTGCGGAACAAACGTCCAATTTCTTGCCACTTTCGCATCTTTGGGCCACTGGTGCAACTTGAATCCGTCCCTGTTCGTGTTGTTACACCCTCCGACAACACACCGACGAGGCATGATGTCTCCAAGGTACGGAAAACAGTCGAAAAAACGGAAAATAACAGAGCTGATTTGACTCGGTGTTTGTAATGTGTTTGAGAAAATGGCGGATTGCTTCCCGAGAGCGAATAATAGAAAGGCGTTTAATTCGCCAAAATTCACCCATTTAGAGTTCGGAAATCGGTTAAAAAAATATATGGTCTTTTTTCTGCAACATCAAGGTATATATTGACGCTTACATAGGTCTGGTGATAATGTTCCCCTTTAACAAGAGACTTCTTACCGTTGTCGATTTCTGAATTGTCACTCATCCCACCGCAGAGCGACAGCGTGACATCAGGCAGCTCGGTGGCAGAATCGGACAGACACTCTGTGCCGCTGTCCGCAGCGCCGCTGCCCGTCGACTGTGGCGACTGGGAGCCCGACTGGGACCCCGTTTCGACCCAGTGCTTTGGAACCTGCTCAGACTCACTGACACACAGGTGGGCCAGCCCACACTTTTATTGGGCAATCTCTTATTGATCATTTCTTATCATTATTGTTATTTTTTATTATTAATATTATTATCCTGCGATGAGGTGGTGACTTGTCCAGGGTGTACCCCACCTTCCGCCCGAATGCAGCTGAGATAGGCTCCAGCGACCCCGAAAGGGACAAGCGGTAGAAAAATGGATGGCTGGATCATTCTATTATTTGTATTGTTATTTATATTATTTTTAAATATTTATTATCTGTATTATTAGTTTTCCATTATTTTGTTATTCATATTATTATTGTATTGTAATTTTTTCTCATTATTATTATTTTTTAAATTTTGAATTATTAATTAACATTATAATTATGATCATTATTATATATAAGCGTATTTTGATTATCATTGTTTTGTTGTTAATATTATAATTATTTTGTTATAAAATAATATAATTAATAAATTAAGGTTAAGATTAAGATTAGTTTATTTCAAAGGGGACAATGCAATTTCATAAAACACATGACTACGCATGGTTAAAAAAGCCAGAATTAGCCAGAAGGCCAATTTTCATCAAGCCATGATGTAAAAAAGGCAGTAAAATTACAATTTCAAAGAATAAGAGTAAAAGCACACAGTACATATACGATATAATAAAAAATAAAATACAACATCACAACATAACATTTATAATAGCATCAAAACAGGCTTGTCTCTTAGTGCTGACAGCTGTAGGCGTTGATAAGCCACATTTTCCATTTTTTTGTGAAGGCCTTGTATGTTGTGACCAGTCTAGCCTCCTCAGGTACTGAGTTCCACACATTTGGACTCCTTACTGACCAGGCCGACTTACTGAAAGGGCTCCTGCGCAGAGGAATATAACAGTCACCTCTGACAGAGCCTCGAGTGACACGCTCACGGCTGTTTCTTTGGCTGATGAACTCTGCCGTAGGATCTGGAGCCAATTCATGCAGTACTTTATAGGTCACTTTTAAGTCTGCAAATGTGTGAAGACTGTCCCAGTTTACTGTATTTTTTTTTAGAATAGCACAGTGATGATAGTGCCTAGGTTTTTTATCCATAACTTTAATTGCTTGTTTGTACAAGATTTCCAATGTTGTTTTTTTATCTGACCAGCCTGAAACTAGCTGGTAAGGCAATAGTTGAAGTGGCTGAAAATCATTGAAAGCAAATACAATTTTGCAGCTTTAGTTGACATTTAATTTCGAATTGCACGAACATTTGCGAAATTAAACTTGATTATTTTACACAATTTGCCAATATGGGCTCTAAATGAAAGCTCTGAATCTATTGTTAACCAAATATATTTATATTGGCTGACAATTTGTATTCTTTCTCCATTAATATGTATGTCGGGGTCAGATGATACTTTTTTTGTTTTAGTTACATACATGCCTACAGTTTTAGAAACGCTTAGCTGCAGACAGCACTATATCATCAATATTTTTTATAATCCATCCATCCATTTTCTACCGCTTATTCCCTTTGGGGTCGCGGGGGGCGCTGGAGCCTATCTCAGCTACAATCGGGCGGAAGGCAGGGTACACCCTGGACAAGTCGCCACCTCATCGCAGGGCCAACACAGATAGACAGACAACATTCACACTCACATCCACACACTAGGGCCAATTTAGTGTTGCCAATTAACCTATCCCCAGGTGCATGTCTTTAAAAGTGGGAGGAAGCCGGATGATTGTGATTATTATCATTAATATGGTTTTTATCATTATTATGATTATAGTTTATATTATCATTGTTTTATTTTATTATCGTCATTATTTTTCTTATTAGTTTATTATCTTTTTATATTATATTACCATCATCGTCATGTTTTGATATTATTATTGTATATTATCATGATTATTCTACATTTTATTGTCATTATGTTTATAATTGTCATCATGATTGCTTTATTATAATCGTTATTATATCACAGTATTATGATAATAATTTTGACTACTATTATCATTATTAAGATTATGATTTATGTGTTTATTATTGATATAATCATTATCATAATTATCTTAATTATTATGGTTTTGATTTTTATTCTCAGTGTTATTATTATTACAATGATGATTATAATTATTATTATTATCATTATTATAAGGATTATTATCATTATTATGATTATCTATGATGGTGATTATTATTATTATCATTATTATTATGATCGTAATCATTATCATTATTATGATTGTGATTTGTTATTGTTTTTATTGTTTTCATCAAACACAATAAGTTTTGAGAGTACAGGTATTTTGAAAGAAAGTGTTCCCCCTTTTGACAATGATAAGAACATTTGTTAATTCATTAGTGAATTAATAATTCAACAGAAATGATAAATGATGACAATACTGTATGTTTGTAAGGTTCCAGTACTTAAATAGTAAGAAAGAAATGAATCAAACGTTGCTGATGGTACCTTTTGGGGAAGTACAGAGCAGCAACATCGGGCTCGAGCACGTTCAGGTCATCCAGGTAAATATCTTCCGGGCCCTGATGGTGACTCCTCTTCCTCACACCTTGTTAAAACAGAAACAACTCAAGAGCTGTAAAGGTCATTGGAAATAACCGGAAAGTTCAAACGTACTCTTTCTTTTGACCGCGGCGTCTGCGGACTTGGATGAGGTTATGTCTGAATCTCGGCTATCCCTGCGGCCGGGTGGAGAAGACGTCCACCTGGTCTTGTGTGCGTTTTTCTCCCAGAGGTTGAAGTTAGCTGTGCATGGCTGGGACGAAAAGATTGTAGGTTCTGGCCCGTGCTGGGTCATGCTTGCGAGCTGAGGTGTGGAGGCGTCCTGAGATGATGTGGCATTACGTGGTTCGGGTCTAACGATGTCCAACGATTCTGCTCGCTTGCCCTTCTGAGACACTTGGCTGGAGATGACTCTGAAATGTGTGCTGTCTGATGGGGTGATGGTCAGAACTCCTGGCTCGGACCTCTCCTTTTTGCTGACCTGCTTGCAGAAAAAAATACATGTGTTTGGAACACCATCATCCATCCGTCTTCCACTTATCTGAGGTCAAGTTGAAGGACCAGCAGCCTAAGCAGAGTAGTCCAGACTTCCCTCTCCCCAGCTACTACATCCAGCACATCCTGGGGGATCCCTGATCCTGGTAGTCTCTCCAACGTGTCCTGAATCCTCCCCAAAGGCTCCTTCCAGTCGAACGTGCCCTTAACACCTCGTCAGGTAGGTATCTGGTGGGCATACTGACTAGATGCCTGAGGCACCTCATCTGGCTCCTCTTAATGTGAAGGAGCAGTGGCGTTACGTCGAGTTCCTCCCGAACAACAAAGATTTTCACCCTATCTCTAAGGGCGTTTTCCCTTAAAGGAGGAAACTCATTTCATCCGCTTATACCTATGATCTTGTCTTTTCGGTCACTACACAAAGCACATGACCATAGGTGAGGTTTAGAACATTAATCGTCCGGTAAATTGAAAAACACTCTCCTCTCCTATCTCTCCCCCCTCTCTCTCACCTCAACACATGTCCATTGTGTCTCTTATCTAAAGTCGGCTTTAGACAAGAAGCAGAGAAGATCCCTCCTCACATTCCTAAAATTCAAAGTTGGCACACAGTACTTGCAGACAACCAAAAGATAAATAAAGAACACTAGCTGTTTTGTAATATGACTATGAAAATAAAGAAGTAACACACAAATATGGATATATGTAATTATCTGCCTCCGTCAGCCCCTCGCGACCCCGAAGGGAATAAGCGGTAGAAAATGGATGGATGGATGGAGTTGGGTGTGTGACCTCCGCGGCGCAGGCTCCGCCGAACCCCTGAGGCCAGCTCACCGAACCCCTAGGGTTCGATCGAACCCAGGTTAAGAACCACTGCCCTAAAGTCTATAGTCCAGACTACGGAGTCTAAACTCCAACCTTCCCAATGGGTCCCATTGGGCATTGTTTCATTCATTGTAATACATGAAAACAGTGCAAGTGAATCTTCTCACCATTTTTACCCTCTTAGATTGTGGAAACTCCCCCCAGGTCCACTGCATGTGTGACTCGTTCCTGAGCATACTTTCTGTGGGCTTCACCATCAGCTCAGAGTCGCTGCTGGGCAATGTGACCTCGGACGTCTCCCTGCAGGTAACGAACGGGATAAAAGCAACAAAACAATCTCTTTGTTTTGCAGCATGTTGGAATCTATGCACAAAAGTACGAGGACATCTGCCGGAAGTCAAACATGAAGACGCGCATATGCTGAAATCTCATCCAAGCATTGATAAGACTTGCTTTGCATGCTGAAAAGAGGTGCTTCCCCAAGCATAGAATTGTTCAAAATGTCTTCAAGAATGCAGATTCAGGGACAATTAAGACTAACTAAGGCCTCTCAGTTATTGAATACAGATGTACATGTCACTCACCACTCGGTGCAGGGAGCCCAGTCCCCATCAGAAAAAGGGTAGCTGTCCCACTCAAGGGCAGCGAATGAGGAATGTCCACAATTGTCCGTTTTGTCTTTTATCATTGAGGTTGAGCAAGACCTGAAAAAACAACCAAAATCAACCAAATTCAGTAGCAGGAACATCAAACTGTGTGACTCGCCAGTGCAAGTTGTTCTCCTCATCTGAACTAAGCCCACAGAGATTCAGCTTGCTTCCTGCTGGCAGGTTTTGCTGCTCCTTGCGGGTGGCAGCTTTGTGCTTTCTCCTTCTCCTCTTCCTCTTTTTCCCCCACACATTCGGGCGAGGTTGCTCTTCCAGAACCATCAGACACCGACCGCTCTCTGTTGTTGTTCCACTACTTCCGGTTTCTTGGATTTTCGCGGGGACGTCGTCCGTGTGGATGGGCGAGGTCACCAGGCGCGCAGGGACTACCTCCTGCATGGGTGAAAAGGATCTGTAGAAGAAAGGCTTTGAGAGAAAGTTTCACTTATTTTGCTTGGGATGAGTGACATACGTGGTCTTGTTCGGTCTCCTGGACAAAAAAAGCCTCACCGTTGTCTCCAAGTTTCATTTGCAACTCCACCGGTTCTCCATTAATTTCGATGTCGATCTGCAGAATCACATTCATTGTGGTTTTGTTTTATTGTGTGTAAAGGTGAACATTTTTTGGTAACCATTTATAACTTACAGTTCCTCTTTCAAACCCATTTAGTTAAGACTTTTGTGTTTTGTTGTTTCTTTACTTATGTTGGTACCGAGTTCCATTGCCACTTTACAGTTCACTTACTAAGGTCTCAGTGCATAATGGATCTAATTTGTACTGTCATCATTCCCCCAGTGTAATGCAGTGTATGTTTTCAGTTAGTATGCTCATTGCAGTTATCCTGTTTATTAGGAATGACATCCCCTTTTAACCGAAAGTACACTGAGCAAAAATATAAACACAACACTTTGGTTTTTGCTTCCATTTTTCATGAGTTGAACTCAAAGATCGAAAACTTTTACTACATACACAAAATACCTATTCCTCTCAAATATTTTTTCCTGTGCAAATGTTTGTTAGTGACCACTTCTTCTTTGCCAATATAATCCATCCCGCCTCACAGGAGTGGCATATCAAGATGCTGATTAAACAGCATTATTATTATTATTGCACAGGTGTGCCTCAGGCTGCCCACAATAAAAAGCCACTGAAATGTGCAGTTTTATCACACAGCACAATGCCACAGATGTTGCAAGTTTTGAAGGAGCGTTGAGTTGGCATGCTAACTGCAGGAATGTCCACCAGAACTGTTGCCCATGAATTGAATGTTCATTTCTCTATCATAAGCCATATACAAAGGCTTTTCAGAGAATTTGGCAGTACATAGAATAGAATAGAAATATAATAGAAAGTACTTTATTGATCCCTGGGGGAAATTCAGCACCACCGTTCGCTCACAATGGACAAGAATAATAATAAATAATAGAATATATATCCTATATTATATATATAATATATAAATAATATAAATATATTCTACATGTACTCTACATTTAAGTGCAGTCAAGGAACATATGCATTATACAGTCTGATGGCTGTCGGTATGAAAGACCTCCTGTGTCGTTCCGTGTTGCATTTTGGGAGTCTGAGCCTTCCACTGAACGTGCTCATTCTCCCCGCAAGGTCCGAGTGTAGTGGGTGGGAGGTGTTGTCCATAATGGCTAGGAGTTTTGCTAGACTTCTTCTCTCTGACACCACCGCCAGAGAGTCTAGCTCCACTCCCACCACGTTACAGGCCTTCTCTACCAACTTGTCCAGTCTGTTTGCGTCCCTCGCTCTCAGCCCGCTGCCCCAGCAGGCCACGGCGTACAAGAAGGCGCCCGCCACCACCGACTCGTAGAACATCTTCAACATCTTTGTACAGACGTTGAAGGATCCTAGCCTCCTGAGGAAGTAGAGGCGGCTCTGTCCCTTCTTGTAGAGTGCCTCAGCGTGTTTTGACCCATTCAGCTTGTTGTCGATGTGTACTCCCAGGTATTTATAATCCTCCACCATGTCCACATCGACCCCCCTGATGGAAACAGGGGTCGCCGGAGTACTCCTCCTCTTTCCCAGGTCCACAACCAGCTCCTTGGTCTTCATCACATTAAGCTGGAGGTGGTTCTTTCCACACCATGTGACAAAGTCCTTCACCAGTGCACTGTATTCCTCATCATCACCGTCCTCAATACACCCCACTATCGCAGAGTCATCAGAAAACTTCTGAAGGTGGCAGGACTCTGAGTGATAGTGGAAATCGGTGGTGTAGATGGTGAAGAGGAAGGGGGAGAGGACTGTGCCCTGCAGGGCCCCGGTGTTGCTGACCAGCCTGTCAGACACACAGTCCTGCAGTCGCACGTACTGTGATCTGTCAGTCAGGTAATCAACAACCCAGGACACCAAGGGGGCCTCCACCTGCATCGTCTCCAACTTCACACCCAGTAGCCCAGGCCGTATGGTATTGAAAGCACTGGAGAAGTAAAAAAACATGACCCTCACACTGCTCGCAGGCTTGTCTAAGTGGGTGTGGGCTCGGTTCAGCAGGTAGATGACTGCGTCCTCCACTCCCAGTCTGGACTGGTAGGCGAATTGGAGTGGGTCCAGGTGGGGCTTGACTGTACATCCAACCGGCCTTACAATCGCAGACCACGTGTAACCACACAACCCAGGACCTCCACATCCAGCAAGTACACTTCTATGATCGTCTGAGACCAGCCACCCGGACAGCTGCTGCAACAATTGGTTTGCATAACCAAAGAATTTCTGCACAAACTGCAAGCTTGTCGTCCTCATCGGGGTCTCCACCTGACTGCAGTTCGTTGAGTGGGCAAATGCTCACATTTGATGGCGTCTGGCACGTTGGAGAGGTGTTCTCTTCGCCGATTAATCACGTTTTGTACTGTTCAGGGCAGATGGCAGACAGCATGTGTGGGAGAGCGGTTTGCTGATGTCAACGTTGTGAATCGAGTGGCCCATACTGGGGGTGGGCTTATGGTATCAACTGTTGCATGCTTGCTGTCTCCAGTAGTGTTCCATGCACATTTTGTACATACTAATCGCTACGTGGCTAAGCTAACATCGGTAACTTTAGCTAACAATGGCTTTTTCTTTGTGTTAGTTCCACAAAATCTTCAGTAAATTCCTGAAAATTACTTTTTTACTCTGGGGTGTCCAAACTAGGGCCCGCGGGCCAATTGTGGCCTTGCGGCATCTTCAGTTTGGCCCGCAAGACGGTATGAATTCAACAAGCAATCTGGCGGGGTAGGGTGTTTACATTTAAATACCTGGCGGCTTGATAGGTGCTTATTTGTCTCCCTCTTGTGGACAGTGTGAGTGACACAGGCCAGTGATCATGGATTGCTTTCTCTAGTGACTATGTGCACAGCATTTACTTTTTTGACCCAATCTAAAGAACCTTCCCTAATCATGGCACAAAAAAAAAACCCTCAACCAGCACAAAATGTCAACAAACATGTCACACATAACTAGGGATGATGTTCGAAACCGATTCTCCCGGTTGTTCGATAAGAAAAGAACCGATTCCATGGACTCAAATTCCTTTTTGAGAACCGGTTCCCGTTATCGAGGCCACTATAGTAAAGAAAAAGAGTTGGTTCTTTATTCGAATCCCTGGGAACGGATCCCAAATGGGCAATGTTATGCCCATTTGATTGTAGACTCTTACTGACACCTTGTGGCGATATGAAAATACTACGCGTCAATATTTTGGGCACTTCCGGGTTGACGATGTTAGTCCAGTTCATGAGACAATTGAGAAGTAGACATGTTGTGTTAGCTCTTACAAGCCTTGGAAAAGATAAGTCTGTAAGTAAACTGTTTAACTTGTTTATGTAACTCAATATTAAGGTGGAAAGTGGTTAAATTTGATGGTAAAATGTTTATTGAAAACGATTTTTGTGCACTGTTTCAATGGATGTTTTGAGGACTTAAAATGGCTGCCAGTCGTGTATTTCCACCATCGAAATAGTTTCAACACTCAGAAGTATTTGTTTGATGATAGTACTGTATATTTGTGTGAAGCTAATACTTACATATTGTGTATTACATTTCAGTATGTTAATTGAATCACATAGCTTATACATTTGTCATTGTGTGTATTTCAGTTTAAAAAATAATAAATAACAGTCCAGTGCAAAACAAAAGTAAAGATAGGAAAATACAAAGCAAGATCAACAACAATAAAGAGCCTGAATGGATTAATCTGCTTTGGAACTTTATTAGACGTCTTGGATTGTTTGTTAGCTGTCTGCCTGTGTGTGTAGTTAGTATGTTCCAATAGCAGCAGAAGTGCACTTTTTTGAGAGCTGTATTATTTTCAGTTTTGTGCCCAAGGGACTGATTTTATTTAACACTATATTATTATTTATACACCTATAGTGATCACAGAGACAGGTTGTTTTTGTGTTACTGTATATATTTGTTTTTCTGAAAAATCCCACTTAATAAACTTTGGGTAACAACAGTCAATATTTATTTATTTTATTTTTTTAGGGGGGTAACAGTCAATATTTATTTTATTTTATTTTTTTCTTATAAAATAAAAGTGAGCTTTTGTTAAACCAAATATTGTGTTTTTTTTTCCATATACAACAACCTATCTGGATTCGATAAGAGAATTGATAAGGAATCGGTTCGATAAGAGGATTCGATAATGGGCTCGAACTCGATAATTTCTTATCAAACATCATCCCTACACATAACACAACTTGCTCACTGAACTTTGTGTATACTATAAAACGCAGCCAATCACCATAAATAATTTTCAAAATTACACCCATTTGAATCAATTGCAAGGAAAAATTGATGGGAAAAAAAAAAAGTGAAAGTATGTCAACAGCGCGAGAGATATCTTGCAGCATACCCCAGAGATCAATAGTGGGACCAAATTGTTCAATCTTTATACAAACGACATTTGAGAAAATACAAGGACTTAAAGTTAGTATTATTTGCAAACGATACAACTGCGTTTTGTTCAGGAGAGAACACACAAAAGCTAATACAAATAACCGAAGAAATTAACAAATTAAAGAGATGGTTTGACAATAACAGACTATCTTTGAATCTCAGTAAAACAAAAAAATAATGCTATTCGGTAACAGTAGAAGAGAAAGTCAAACACAAATACAAATAGACGGAGTAGATATTGGAAGAGTAAAAGAGATTAGATTTTGCATATAATAATAGATGATGAACTGAACTGGAAATCTCACATAAAAATTATACAACATAAGGTGGCAACAAATACATCTATACTGAATAAAGCCAAATATGTTCTGGATCAAAAATCATTTCACATTCTCTAGTGCTCGCTAGTGTTACCATATCTGAGTTATTGTGCAGACATATGGGGAAGCAACTACAAAAGCACACTTCATCACTGACCATGTTACAAAAAAGATCAGTTAGAATAATACATAATGTTGGATAAAGAGAACATAAAAACCCTTTATTTATGAAATGCTATGGACTATGTACTCTCACAATATTATGTCAGACCCACTCGACATCCATTGCATTCGGTCTCCCTTAGGGGTGCGGGGGGTTACCCACATATGCGGTCCTCTCCAAGGTTTCTCATAGTCATTCACATCGACGTCCCACTGGGGTGAGTTTTTCCTTGCCCTTATGTGGGCTCTGTACTGAGGATGTCGTTGTGGCATGTGCAGACCTTTGAGACACTTGTGATTTAGGGCTATATAAATAAACATTGATTGATTGATTGATGAAATGCAAAATATAAATTCAACGATTTGATGCATTTGCAAACAGCTAAAATGATGCACAAAGCAAACTACAACCTGCTACCCAAGAATGTACAAAAAATCTTCTCAACAAAAGAGGAGAAATATAACCTTTTGAGGAAAATGTAACTTAAAACATGTGTATGCACGTACAACACTTAAGACCTTTAGTATATCAGTATGTGGAAGTAAATTATGGAATGGATTTAGCAAATTAATTAAAAAATGTACCAACTTCATCCAATTTAGTCGGTTGTTCAAACTCAAAGTGTTTACAAAGCATAAGGAAGAGGAATAATGATACTTATTGAAAATTAAGTGAATCATAACCGACCTAACTATTTATGAAGAGAACAGTTGTATTTAGAAATCATTGATGTAATTTTGCTACAAATTGACAACAGGAAGTGAACATACGTGTAAATAATTGCTATGAAATGGAAAGTGGGTCGAAGTAAATAAGCTTTGCTTCTTCCTACTCCTTTAAAAATAGAAAACATGTGACGTATCACGTTGAAACTGTTTGAAATAACCTTCAACCAACTACCGTATTTTTCAGAGTATAAGTCGCTCTGGAGTATAAGTCGCACCGGCCGAAAATGCATAATAAAGAAGGAAAAAAACATATAAGTCGCACTGGAGTATAGGTCACATTTTTTGGGGAAATTTATTTGATAAAACCCAACACCAAGAATAGACATTTGAAAGGCAATTTAAAATAAATAAAGAATAGTGAACAACAGGCTGAATAAGTGTACGTTATCTGAGGCATAAATAACCAACTGAGAACGTGCCTGGTATGTTAACGTAACATATTATGGTAAGAGTCATTCAAATAACTATAACATATAGAACATGCTATACGTTTACCAAACAATCTGTCACTCTGAAATCTTATACGTCTAGTGTCTTACATGAATGAGATAAATAATATTATTTGATATTTTACGGTAATGTGTTAATAATTTCACACAAAAGTCGCTCCTGAGTATAAGTCGCACCCCCGGCCAAGCTATGGAAAAAACTGCCACTTATAGTCCGAAAAATACGGTACATTGAAATTCACTTAGCATGGGGGTCTGCAATGTAACCCCGCACGATAATCGAGGAAATGCTGTACCTCATTTAGATCTGGTGATTGCCAAAAGTTTGCCCCAGTTTTCATATACTCACTTGGTTATCTTTGAGCGTATCATTCATTGGATTCGAATGCCCAAACAAAGAATCTCACAGGTTGGTGTTTTTTATTTTACCACTGTAAAACAATACGTATTTCCCATTGTTTTCTGCATTTAAAACTAATTATTCTCGAAAAATTGTGTTTGTGTTCCTATTCTTTTTTTTATCTGGAACACATTCATTGGATTTACATATTTTTTATCGGGAAAATGACTTCTGTTTTTGTACGATTCCAATTTTGCCAAAACAGATGCACGAAAACCGAGGTACCGCCAATGCTGTAACTGGACCGTCACTGACCGCTTTCTCCCTGGAGCGAAGGACTCCCAGTTTGCCAAAGCGGACATGGAAAGGGGAGCACTGGAATGTTCCGTCGGGCTGTCGGACCACGATGACGTCAATGCAACCTGACAGCGTGGCCTGGTTGATCCCCTTGTAGAGCTCCTTCACCGTCACCAGAACTTGGCCTGCCAGCTGGCCCACGTAGTTCATGGTGCCCACTTGTCAGGTACACAACACACCTTTGCGCTTCTGTATTGCAACATAAAGACGTTTACACACAAATAAGGAGTTGAAGTCACTTAATATGGGGTATTAGGACCTCCACCAGGGATGGATCATAAAATACCGAAAAGCTTATAAGGGGACATTTTTACAGTACACTGATTATTCAGTAGAATGAATCTGCTCTAAAGTCAAAGGCAACTCAAATTTGTATTTGCTTATTTTTAGAGATGTCCGATAATATCGGCCTGCTGATATTATCGGCCGATAAATGCGTTAAAATATAATATCAGAAATTATCGGTATGGTTTTTTTTGTTATCGGTATTGTTTTTTTTTTGTGTTTTTTAAAATTATTTTTATTAAATCAAAATAAAAAACACAAGAATTAGTGCACCAACCCAAAAAACCTCCCGCCCCCATTTACACTCATTCACACAAAAGGGTTGTTTCTTTCTGTTATTAATATTTTGGTTCCTACATTATATATCAATATATATCAATACAGTCTGCAAGGGATACAGTCCGTAAGCACACATGATTGGTCCACTAATAGTACTAACCTTTAACAGTTAATTTGACTCATTTTCATTAATTACTAGTTTCTATGTAACTGTTTTTATATTGTTTTACTTTCTTTTTTATTCAAGAAAATGTTTTAAATTTATTTGTCTTATTTTATTTTATTAATTAAAAAAAAAAAGTACCTTATCTTCATCATACCCGGTTGTCCAAATTAGGCATAATAATGTGTTAATTCCACGACTGTATACAGGTAAAAGCCAGTAAATTAGAATATTTTGAAAAACTTGATTTATTTCAGTAATTGCATTCAAAAGGTGTAACTTGTACATTATTTTTATTCATTGCACACAGACTGATGCATTCAAATGTTTATTTCATTTAATTTTGATGATTTGAAGTGGCAACAAATGAAAATCCAAAATTCCGTGTGTCACAAAATTAGAATATTACTTAAGGCTAATACAAAAAAGGGATTTTTAGAAATGTTGGCCAACTGAAAAGTATGAAAATGAAAAATATGAGCATGTACAATACTCAATACTTGGTTGGAGCTCCTTTTGCCTCAATTACTGCGTTAATGTGGCGTGGCATGGAGTCGATGAGTTTCTGGCACTGCTCAGGTGTTATGAGAGCCCAGGTTGCTCTGATAGTGGCCTTCAACTCTTCTGCGTTTTTGGGTCTGGCATTCTGCATCTTCCTTTTCACAATACCCCACAGATTTTCTATGGGGCTAAGGTCAGGGGAGTTGGCGGGCCAATTTAGAACAGAAATACCATGGTCCGTAAACCAGGCACGGGTAGATTTTGCGCTGTGTGCAGGCGCCAAGTCCTGTTGGAACTTGAAATCTCCATCTCCATAGAGCAGGTCAGCAGCAGGAAGCATGAAGTGCTCTAAAACTTGCTGGTAGACGGCTGCCTTGACCCTGGATCTCAGGAAACAGAGTGGACCGACACCAGCAGATGACATGGCACCCCAAACCATCACTGATGGTGGAAACTTTACACTAGATTTCAGGCAACGTGGATCCTGTGCCTCTCCTGTCTTCCTCCAGACTCTGGGACCTCGATTTCCAAAGGAAATGCAAAATTTGCATGGTTGGGTGATGGTTTGGGGTGCCATGTCATCTGCTGGTGTCGGTCCACTCTGTTTCCTGAGATCCAGGGTCAACGCAGCCGTCTACCAGCAAGTTTTAGAGCACTTCATGCTTCCTGCTGCTGACCTGCTCTATGGAGATGGAGATTTCAAGTTCCAACAGGACTTGGCGCCTGCACACAGCGCAAAATCTACCCGTGCCTGGTTTACGGACCATGGTATTTCTGTTCTAAATTGGCCCGCCAACTCCCCTGACCTTAGCCCCATAGAAAATCTGTGGGGTATTGTGAAAAGGAAGATGCAGAATGCCAGACCCAAAAACGCAGAAGAGTTGAAGGCCACTATCAGAGCAACCTGGGCTCTCATAACACCTGAGCAGTGCCAGAAACTCATCGACTCCATGCCACGCCGCATTAACACAGTAATTGAGGCAAACGGAGCTCCAACCAAGTATTGAGTATTGTACATGCTCATATTTTTCATTTTCATACTTTTCAGTTGGCCAACATTTCTAAAAATCCCTTTTTTGTATTAGCCTTAAGTAATATTCTAATTTTGTGACACACGGAATTTTGGATTTTCATTTGTTGCCACTTCAAATCATCAAAATTAAATGAAATAAACATTTGAATGCATCAGTCTGTGTGCAATGAATAAATATAATGTACAAGTTACACCTTTTGAATGCAATTACTGAAATAAATCAAGTTTTTCAAAATATTCTAATTTACTGGCTTTTACCTGTATATCGGTTGATATCGGTATCAGTATTTAAAGAGTTGGACAATATCAGAATATCGGATATCTGCAAAAAGCCATTATCGGACATCCCTACTTATTTTGATGATTTGTGCATTTGTTCTTTAGTGTTGTAAATAAATGATCAATTGATACAGTGGTACCTCAACTTACGAGTAACTGGAGATTGGAGGTGTGTCTCGGCTTTTTGTTATGCTTTAAACCGCGAGCGATGTTTAAGTTATCCTGAGCCGCTAGGTGGCGTAGCTAATGACACCGTGAATGCTGTAAGATCTTTCCCGAAACATCCGGTCTAACTTGCTAGTGATGTGTATTTCTGGTCTTGCCGGGCAGAAGGGTGACACGGCAGTGCGGCCGGATCCAAAGAAACGTGGGAGACGCTTTACTGAACCAAAAGTTGCTTTATTGCAAGCGAGCGTCATTGTACAGGACTGCATTTCCTGGAGGAGCTCAGGTCAAAAATGAAGGACTCATAACTTGGAGAAGCCAAACCATCAGTTTTATAATCCTCCTTTTTGTCTCTCTCTCTCTCTCTGTGTGTGTGTGTGTGTGTGTGTGTGTGTGTGTGTGTGTGTGTGTGTGTGTGTGTGTGTGTGTGTGTGTGTGTGTGTGTGTGTGTGTGTGTGTGTGTGTGTGTGTGTGTGTGTGTGTGTGTGTGTGTGTGTGTGTGTGCGCTAAGTCAGGCGAGCACATCCTGGCCAAAAAAGGAGATGTTTGCGTGTAGGTGACCGGAAAACAACCTCTATATGTTGTAACTTAAAAGTTGACGTGAATATAGACAAGGAGTCTCTCCTCCAGGATAGAGCTATCACTTATGCATTCCGAAGTCTGAATGTATTGCCTCGTCTCGTGAGAGAGTTGACCCAGTCCACATGCGAATGTCCAACTAAGGCTCTTTCATTTATTATGGGCTCAACCATTATTTACTTAAACCTGGTGGTTCACTTTCTCCAAGTTGAATAAAAACCTTCACCATATGTAGAAAATATTATGAGTTATATAATTTACTTCACTGGCATTAGCCCAAAGCTAAAGATCAAAATAACTTTGATTTCCGACCCCTGAAAACCAAACTTTTAGCAGCACTCTAGCTTCCACAGCCTTTCCGCCGACTTCCACCTGCTGCTGAAAATGGATCCTTTACTCACGCCTTGCCTTAACGTGCCAGCCTGGAGCTGCTGCGGGTGTCCGGGGGTCTATGTCGCTCTCTGCCGCGCCGCCAGCATCGAATATGTCGTAGTAACTCTGTCCAACACATCGCCTGAAAAGCGTCACTCTTCTCTATCACAACACTGATTGCGGCAGATACTGTAGCTCGGAATATATATATATATTTTTTACCCCATTACTCTCTAACATCAGCCTTCCCTTTTCGGTACCTTGACTTGTTGTACATGTTTGCTCTAATGAGACGGGCAGACGCCAAACTACCTGAAAAGGTAAACGCGTTACATAAATATTACTCTATTACAAACTACAGGTGATGTGTTCATGGGAGTACTGGCCGTGGGAATTCTCCATTACCTACCAACCCTGTTACAGTCATAAAAGGACTACTACTGTAATAGTTTGTATTGCTATTGTATTGTGTTTCAAATAATATTTCTCATCTAAAAGTTTGTTTTTCTTTCGGAGCTACTTTAAGATATGAGTATTACGAGCTTGGTTGTGGAACGCAACGTGATCCTAAGTTGACATACCACTGTATATGAATTATTAACAGTACTTATCTAAAAGTAAAAGTTATGGTAATCCGACGACTTTTGCATGTTTGACCGAGAGCATGTAAAATATTCTTAATCTTAATAAGTGTGAAGCGATTTTTATTTTGTAAGTAACTTTTCCTGACATGTGACTGGTTAAACGTAGTAGTTAGACTAACAGCTAACTCGGTCAAATTGCTACCTTTAACCAGTCTAACAAGTGACGCAGTCATACTACTAACACGTGATTTTTTTACTACTTTTGACCAGTCTATCAGTTGATTAAGACTAATTTTAACCAGTGTAACTTGTGTCTTACTCAAATTATTACTTTTAACCAGTGTAACAATTGACTTAGTCAAACTCTTGCTTTTAACTTCTCTAACAGGTGACTTAATACTACCTTTAACCAGTCTAACAGGTGACTTAGTCATACTACTACTTTTAACCAGTCGATCAAGTGATTATTAGTTTTAACTAATCTAACTCGTTACATAGTACTATTTTCAACCAGTCCAACAAGGGACTGACAATTACTGTTAACCAGTCTAACAAGTGACTAAGTCAAAATATTGCTTTTACCTAGTCTGACAGGTTACATACCACTATTTTTAACCACTCCAACAAGTGATTTTTTACTACTTTTGACCAGTCTATCAGTTGATTAAGACTAATTTCAACCAGTGTAACTTGTGTTTTACTCAAATTATTACTTTTAACCAGTCTAACAATTGAGTTAGTCAAACTGTTGTTAACAATTGACTTAGTCAAACTGTTGTTAACAATTGACTTAGTCAAACTGTTGCTTTTAACTTCTCTAACAGGTGACTTAGTCATTCTACCACTTTTGACCAGTCAAACAAGTGATTATTACTTTTAACTAATCCAACTCGTTACATAGTACTACTTTCAACCAATCTAACTGGTGTTTTCTCAAAGTATTATTTTTAACCAGTCTAACAATTGACTATGTCAATCTATTGCTTTTAACGTGTCTAACATGTGACTAAATACTACTTTTGACCAGTATAACTGGTGACTTAGTCAAACTACTACTTTTAACCAGTCGAACCGGTAACATTGTCAAACTACTACTTTCAACCAGTCTAACAGGTGACTTAGTACTACTGTTAACCAGTCTAACAAGGGGCTTAATTCTACTTTTAACCGGTCGAACAGGTAATATTGTCAAACTACTACATTCAACCAGTCTTAACAAGTGACTTAGTACTACTGTTAACCAGTCTAACAAGTGACTTAGTACTACTGTTAACCAGTCTAACAGGTGACTTAGTCAAACTATTACTGTTAACCAGTCCAATAAGGGGCTTAGTACTACTTTGAACCAGTCTAACAGGTGACTTAATCAAATTATTGCTTTTACTCAATACCCAGTTTAACCGGTGACCTAGTCAAACCACTACTTTTGACCAGTCTAACAGGAGACTTAAATAAATGTGTGCTTTTAACCGGTCTAATAGGTGATTTAAACTAATTCTAACCAGTTTAAATGGTGTCTTACTCAAAGTATTATTTTTAACCAGTCTAACAATTGACTTCATCAAACTATTGCTTTTAACTTCTCTAACCGGTGACTAAATGCTACTTTTGACCAGTCCAACAGGTGACTTAGTCAAACTATTACTGTTAACCAGTCCAATAAGGGGCTTAGTACTACTTTGAACCAGTCTAACAGGTGACTTAATCAAATTATTGCTTTTACTCAATACCCAGTTTAACCGGTGACCTAGTCAAACCACTACTTTTGACCAGTCTAACAGGTGACTTAAATAAATGTGTGCTTTTAACCGGTCTAATAGGTGATTTAAACTAATTCTAACCAGTCTAAATGGTGTCTTTATTTTTAATTAGTCTAACAATTGACTTAGTCAAACTATTGCTTTTAACTTCTCTAACCGGTGACTAAATACTACTTTTGACCAGTATAACTGGTGACTTAGTCAAACTACTACTTTCAACCAGTCTAACAAGTGACTTAGTACTACTGTTAACCAGTCAAACAAGTGACTTAATACTACTGTTAACCAGTCTAACAGGTGACTTAGTCAAACTGTTACTGTTAACCAGTCCAATAAGGGGTTTAGTACTACTTTGAACCAGTGTAACAGGTGACTTAATCAAATTATTGCTTTTACTCAATACCCAGTCTAACCAGTGACGTAGTCAAATCACTACTTTTGACCAGTCTGACAGGTGACTTAAATAAATGTGTGCTTTTAACTGGGCTAATAGGTTACTTAAACTAATTATAACCAGTCTAAATGGTGTCTTTATTTTTAACTAGTCTAACAATTGACTTAGTCAAACTATTGCTTTTAACTTGTCTAACAGGTGACTTAATACTACTTTTGACCAGTGACTTAGTCAAAATACTACTTTCAACTAGTCTAACAAGTGACTTAGTACCACTGTTAACCAATCTAACAGGTGACTTAGTCAAAACATTACTGTTAACCAGTCTAATAAGGGGCTCTTGGTACTACTTTGAACCAGTCTAACAGGAGACTTAATCAAACTATTGCTTTTACTCAATACACAGTCTAACAGGTGACCTAGTCAAACCACTGCTTTTAACCAGTCTAACAGGTGACTTAATTAAACGTGTGCTTTTGACCAGTCTGATAGGTGACTTAGTCAAACTACTGCTAGAAGCTTTTGGGTCAAGGATTACAACACCAAGCTGGAGGTTCACTCTCACTAGAAAAGCATTGACACTTTGACTTTTTCACGCTCACAAGAAAATAGTGTTTACCTGAGTCGCACCAAACAGGAAAACCAGGTGCAACGCACGGATCTTTACCAAGAAAGGTGATTAAAGTGGTCCAAGAACTTCAGCTTCTTCCTGTCCAGTCAGGTCCGCCATGAAACCCAGTGTGGTGCTTAAGAGGCTCAGAAGATAATCTTGTTTACCAGACGAGAACAAATCTAGCTTTCTCCGTCTCGCTACGTTGGTGTGATTAGACACACGTGACACTTTATTCTCCTAAAATTATTTTATACTTGTTTTTCTATGATTTTAACATCAAGATGTTCAAAACAACTTAACAATAATACACACACAATTAATGTTTTGTGTGCAAGTGTAGTGTCAAAAAAGAATGCAGGTGGAGACAATTGTTTGTCAAAATAACAAAATAATCTTCTGTTTGCTTTAATAGTGTGAAAGTATAAGTATCATTTTTAAACACATATTAAAAGTTACTGGGAGAAAAAAAAATTCTTGCACCTGCTTTTCTGTACAAACCTGTGAGGCGTTCAGGGACACAACTGGATGGTTGGATTTCACAAATCACTTCACAGCATATGATATGCGTATTCATAGGAAGGTGTGTGTGTGAATGTATTTTTTTTACACCATCGTTTTGTTGTTTTTTTGGTTTTTTTAATTTATTTATTTCAGGCAATGACACACCCAGTTCTCCATTCAGTGATTATTCACATGAGTTTCACTCTTACTTTGTTCAAGGATTATAATACAGATGTTGTATCATAGTGGCATTACCACAGGTAACAATAATTATTACACTGTAACAATAATTTGTATCAACAATGAAGGAATAATGAATATACCAACAATGGTAATAGACAAAATGCCAACAATGGTAATAGACAACATAGCAATAATGGTAATAGACAACATAGCAATAATGGTAATAGACAACATAGCAATAATGGTAATAGACAACATAGCAATAATGGTAATAGACAACATAGCAATAATGGTAATAGACAACATAGCAATAATGGTAATAGACAACATAGCAATAATGGTAATTGACAACATAGCAATAATGGTAATAGACAACATAGCAATAATGGTAATTGACAACATAGCAATAATGGTAATAGACAACATAGCAATAATGGTAATAGACAACATAGTAATAATGGTAATAGACAACATAGCAATAATGGTAATAGACAACATAGCAATAATGGTAATAGACAACATAGTAATAATGGTAATAGACAACATAGCAATAATGGTAAGGAAACATTGAGCACATGTTAACACTTTGAGACAGAGTATAGCAGCAGGTCGAATTAAAGACCCTCATCTCTATATTTGAACCAGACCCCAGGTTTGTATAATAGTTTAAATCGATTAATAGTTTGGCATTGCTTGTGATGTAAGTCCAGTTTGTTCCATAGTTTTACTCCGCATACAGACACAAAAACGTTTACGAGTTGTTTGAGCTCTCGGCAATAAGAAATATCCAAAGCCTCTCAAGTTATGAGCCTGCACTCATCTTATAAAAAAAAACGTTGTAAATTAGGTGGCAATAATTTGTTAAAGGCTTTATATAAGATTATTAATGTATTATATTTAACAAGGTCATCAAATTTGAGCAACTTTGATTGCATAAACAGATTATGAGTATGTTCTAAATAACCAACGTTGTGAATGATCCGCGCTGCTCTTTTCTGTAATATGATCAGAGGATGAATTGTGTTTTGGTAAGTATTCCCCCATACTTCAACACAGTATGTAAAGTATGGGAGTACCAAGGTGCAGTATAGAGTACGGAGTGCATTTTCATTGAGGTATAGTTTTGCTTTGTTTATAATTGAGAGGCTTTTGGAGATTTTTGTTTTAATGTGTCTGACATGAGGTTTCCATGATAGTTTGCAATCAATTATTACTCCCAAAAATGTATTCTCATTTAGGATTTCAATTTGGGTACCATCAATACTTATTTTCTGTTCAGACGTTATGTTGCGATTTCCAAACATCACTATCTTAGTTTTATTTATATTCAAAGATACTTTATTTGTGTCCATCCATTTTTTTACTAAGTTTAGTTCTGTGTTTACTGTATTTATGAGCTCATTATAGTCATCACTACTGTAGAATAAATTTGTGTCGTCTGCAAATAGTATAAATTTCAGTATTTTGGATGTATTAAACATATCATTAATATATACATTAAACATTTTTGGCCCCAACACGGACCCTTGGGGGACACCACAAGCAATGCCAAGAGTTCCCTCTAAGGCAGTGGTTCTCAACCTTTTTTCAGTGATGTACCACCTGTGAACATTTTTTTAATTCAAGTACCCCCTAATCAGAGCAAAGCATTTTTGGTTGAAAAAAAAGAGATAAAGAAGTAAAATACAGAACTATGTCATCAGTTTCGGATTCATTAAATTGTATAACAGTGCAAAATATTGCTAATTTCTCAGTTCTTTTTGACAGACATTTTAAAAAAATCTCACGTACCCCTTGGCATACCTTCAAGTACCCCCAGGGGTACGCGTACCCCCAATTGAGAACCACTGCTCTAAGGTGCGCACCTGCGCAATTGCGCACTGCGCACAGCAAATCTATGTCGCGCAAAAAATCAAATCCCACTCTAAACAAAATAAACAAATCGTTTGTTTTGTATGATTTTGCAATGCAACTGTGAGTAGCAGGTGACGAAAGGGGGCCACAACAGATAAAACAATGTTTGTCAACACTTAAATTATTGTAACGTCTGTGGCGACACTTAAAGGCCTACTGAAATGCGATTTTCTTATTTAAACGGGGATAGCAGGTCCATTCTATGTGTCATACTTGATCATTTCGCGATATTGCCATATTTTTGCTAAAAGGATTTAGTAGAGAACATCGACGATAAAGTTCGCAACTTTTGGTCGCTGATAAAAAAGCCTTGCCTGTACCGGAAGTAGCAGACGAGTAGCGTGACGTCACAGGTTGTGGAGCTCCTCACATCTGCACATTGTTTACAATCATGGCCACCAGCAGCGAGAGCGATTCGGACCGAGAAAGCGACGATTTCCCCATTAATTTGAGCAAGGATGAAAGATTCGTGGATGAGGAAAGTGAGAGTGAAGGACTAGAGGGCAGTGGGAGCGATTCAGATAGGGAAGATGCTGTGAGAGGCGGGTGGGACCTGATATTCAGCTGGGAATGACTAAAACAGTAAATAAACACAAGACATATATATACTCTATTAGCCACAACACAACCAGGCTTATATTTAATATGCCACAAATTAATCCCGCATAACAAACACCTCCCCACTCCCGTCCATATAACCCGCCAATACAACTCAAACACCTGCACAACACACTCAATCCCACAGCCCAAAGTACCGTTCACCTCCCCAAAGTTCATACAGCACATATATTTCCCCAAAGTCCCCAAAGTTACGTACGTGACATGCACATAGCGGCACGCACGTACGGGCAAGCGATCAAATGTTTGGAAGCCGCAGCTGCATGCGTACTCACGGTACCGCGTCTGCGTATCCAACTCAAAGTCCTCCTGGTAAGAGTCTCTGTTGTCCCAGTTCTCCACAGGCCAATGGTAGAGCTTGACTGTCATCTTTCGGGAATGTAAACAATGAAACACCGGCTGTGTTTGTGTTGCTGCAGCCGGCCGCAATACACCGCTTCCCACCTACAGCTTTCTTCTTTGCTGTCTCCATTGTTCATTGAACAAATTGCAAAAGATTCACCAACACAGATGTCCAGAATACTGTGGAATTTTGTGATGAAAACAGACGACTTAATAGCTGGCCACCATGCTGTCCCAAAATGCCCTCTACAATCCGTGACGTCACACGCAGGCGTCATCATACCGAGACGTTTTCAGCAGGATATTTCAGCGGGGAATTTAAAATTGCACTTTAGTAAGCTAACCCGGCCGTATTGGCATGTGTTGCAATGTTAAGATTTCATTATTGATATATAAACTATCAGACTGCGTGGTCGGTAGTAGTGGGTTTCAGTAGGCCTTTAAAGGAGGACAGGAATTCCATCGGTTCCTTTTATTTAGCGAAATTGTTTGTCGGCCATAACCACACCAAAACAATGTGTAAAATGCTTTTATCTAGCAAAACTGGTCGTTGTCTACCGTACAAACCAAGCCAAAAGCAACTCTTTGTCATCTGTTATATCAACAGCAGCCGCTTGCTCTCTCTCTCACCTGCACCAACACATACACTATGGCAGGGGTCACCAAGCTTTTTGAAACCAAGAGCTACTTCTTGGGTACTGATTAATGCAAAGGGCTACCAGTTTGATACACACTTAAATAAATTGCCAGAAATAGCCAATTTGCTCAATTTACCTATAACTCAATGTTATCATTAATAATTGAACGGTTTAAAAGAGGAGAAAACACGAAAAAAAAGAAAATTACATTTTGAAACATAGTTTATGTTCAAATTCGACTCTTTAAAATTCACAATTCAACCAAAAAAAAGAAGAGAAAAACTAGCTAATTTGAATCTTTTTGAAAAAATTTAAAAAATAATTTATGGAACATCATTAGTAATTTGTCCTGATTAAGATTAATTTTAGAATTTTGATGACATGTTTTAAATAGGTTAAAATCCAATCTGCACTTTGTTAGAATATATTACAAATTGGACCAAGCTATATTTCTAACAAAGACAAATCATTATTTCAAAAAAATTCAAAAGACTTTGAAATAAGATTTAAATTTGATTCTACAGATTTTCGAGATTTGCCAGAATATTTTTTTTGAATTTTAATCATAATAGGTTTGAAGAAATATTTCACAAATATTCTTCGTCGAAAAAACAGAAGCTAAAATGAAGAATTAAATTAAAATTGATTTATTATTCTTTACAATAAAAAAAATACATTTACTTGAACATTGATTTAAATTGTCAGGAAAGAAGACAAAGGAATTTAAAAGGTAAAAAGGTATATGTGTTTAAAAATACTAAAATCATTTTTAAGGTTGTATTTTTTCTCTAAAATTGTCTTTCTGAAAGTTTTAGGAAGCAAAGTAAGAAAATAAATGAATTTATTTAAACAAGTGAAGACCAAGTCTTTAAAATATTTTCTTGGATTTTCAAATTCTATTTGAGTTTTGTCTCTCTTAGAATTAAAAATGTCGAGCAAAGCGAGACCAGCTTGCTAGTAAATAAATACAATTTAAAAAATAGAGGCAGCTCACTGGTAAGTGCTGCTATTTGAGCTATTTTTAGAACAGGCCAGTGGGCGACTCATCTGGTCCTTACGGGCACCGCGTTGGTGACCCCTGCACTATGGCAATTAGCCACTGGTGCGTTTATGGCCACACAAAAAGTTGGACAACTCCAACACTACACGTAAAGTGTAAATTTCAGGTCGTTTTACTATGACTCCTCAATCAGTGTGCTTATTCTACTGTCATTTGTTAAGAATGTTATTTTTTGGATATTAATCATGAAATGATGTTACAGGACTACATAATTGCTAATAAAAATATTTATTTTACGGACAGAAAGTTAATAAACACTTCATCTCATGCAACATGTGAATGTTTTAAGGGGAACTAAATGGGATCTCTGAAAGGGGTACACAATCTTTCCAAAAGCATAAAATACTATAGTGCATAGCTGATTAAAAAAAAACAATATCTAAGTGGGCCAAATCACATATATTAGAAAATAATCTCTTGAAATTGACTACTGTCACTTGATTATAATAATAGGACATTTAAATTGTTATGTCAGGTTTGAGACAAATGTGCTGCTGGTATGACCACTTCAGGTTGTTTTCTTTGTCTTACTTTGGGCTAAAATAGAACAAACACATTCTGAAAATATTACAATAAAAATATAGAAAAAAATACAGGCAACGGTAAAGTTTAGATCCATGAAGGAAAGAAGAAAGTGAATGAATGTTTATAACTGAATACATTTACATATGCATAAAAATGTGTTTTATTTTGTTTTTTGTTTTTTGGGGTGAATGAAGTAACGTTTATGACAACCTTTTTCCAAAACACAATATAGAATGTGAGATATAACAGGATAATGCATACATTTATCATTTGTTTTCAAAACGCTTACAAAAAAGTGGGACCTCAAAAATTTACTGCGGGACCACATTTTTATGACATTTTTGAAAAATTCCTAGCGGAGGAGTATTGATGCGTGCAAAACAGCAACAGGCGGCTGTGGCCTGCGGGCCGGTTCTAATACTAATCAAATATCATCCCGGGGGCCATAGATCATTCAGATCCGGCCCGCGGGCCTTGACTTTGACACCCCTGCTCTTACTTATCCTCCATAGCGTCAACCAACGGAGCATGTGATACTCATTTTCTGACATCACCACACACACTGACGAGTTAATTAATAAAGACGAATTACAGCGTTATGACGTTCCCTTTTTTTTAATCTACTTTAATTATATCATATCGGTTTGATTGTTCTATTTTTACATTTAGTTGGTATTTGAATTTAATTGGTCGACATTTGTTTTGGTTTATTAAAAAAAGAAAAAAAATAGATCCTCATTAGTTGCTAATTAGTCTAATCCTCACACAAGGCAATAAGGCAGCATCATAACTAACGCAACAAGAAATACAAACGACACGAAATAGAATTACATATTCAAATTGGATCTATCTTTGTTGTTGTTTTTATCCAATTGATTTTATAGTTTTGTGTTTGCACAGTGTCCTTAACTGCCTAGAAAGGCACCTTATAGATTAAATGTATTATTATTATTACAAACCCCGTTTCCATATGAGTTGGGAAATTGTGTTAGATGTAAATATAAACGGAATACAATGATTTGCAAATCCTTTTCAACCCATATTCAATTGAATGCACTACAAAGACAAGATATTTGATGTTCAATCTCATAAACTTTATTTTTTTTGCAAATAATAATCAACTTAGAATTTCATGGCTGCAACACGTGCCAAAGTAGTTGGGAAAGGGCATGTTCACCACTGTGTTACATCACCTTTTCTTTTAACAACACTCAATAAACGATTGGGAACTGAGGAGACTAATTGTTGAAGCTTTGAAAGTGGAATTCTTTCCCATTCTTGTTTTATGTAGAGCTTCAGTCGTTCAACAGTCCGGGGTCTCCGCTGTCGTATTTTACACTTCATAATGCGCCACACGTTTTCGATGGGGGACAGGTCTGGACTGCAGGCGGGCCACAAAAGTACCCGCACTCTTTTTTACGAAGCCATGCTGTTGTAACACGTGCTGAATGTGGCTTGGCATTGTCTTGCTGAAATAAGCAAGGGCGTCCATGAAAAAGACGGCGCTTAGATGGCAGCATATGTTGTTCCAAAACCTGTATGTACCTTTCAGCATTAATGGTGCCTTCACAGATGTGTAAGTTACCCATGCCTTGGGCACTAATGCACCCCCATACCATCACAGATGCTGGCTTTTGAACTTTGCGTCGATAACAGTCTGGATGGTTCGCTTCCCCTTTGGTCCGGATGACACGATGTTGAATATTTCCAAAAACAATTTAAAATGTGGACTCGTCAGACCACAGAACACTTTTCCACTTTGCATGAGTTCATCTTAGATGATTTCGGGCCCAGAGAAGCCGGCGGCGTTTCTGGATGTTGTTGTTGTTTCGCTTTGCATAGTAGAGCTTTAACTTGCACTTAGTGACGAACTGTATTTAGTGACAGTGGTTTTCTGAAGTGTTCCTGAGCCCATGTGGTGATATCCTTTAGAGATTGATGTCGGTTTTTGATACAGTGCCGTCTGAAGGATCGAAGGTCACGGTCATTCAATGTTGGTTTCTGGCCATGCCGCTTACGTGGAGTCATTTCTCCAGATTCTCTGAACCTTTTGATGATATTATGGACCGTAGATGTTGAAATCCCTAAATTTCTTGCAATTGCACTTTGAGAAACGTTGTTCTTAAACTGTTTGACTATTTGCTCACGCAGTTGTGGACAAAGGGGTGTACCTCGCCCCATCCTTTCTTGTGAAAGACTGAGCATTTTTTGGGAAGCTGTTTTTATACCCAATCATGGCACCCACCTGTTCCCAATTAGCCTGCACACCTGTGGGATGTTCCAAATAAGTGTTTGATGAGCATTCCTCAACTTTATCAGTATTTATTGCCACCTTTCCCAATTTCTTTGTCCCGTGTTGCTGGCATCAAATTCTAAAGTTAATGATTATTTGCAAAAACAAATAAAATGTTTATCAGTTTGAACATCAAATATGTTGTCTTTGTAGCATATTCAACTGAATATGGGTTGAAAATGATTTGCAAATCATTGTATTCCGTTTATATTTACATTAACACAATTTCCCAACTCATATGGAAACGGGGTTTGTATAAATACAAAACAATACTGCGACATCATTCATTGATTGAACGTTCCTCTTTGCCTTCTTTCACTTTCTAGTTATTTCTGCCCAGTTTCACCTCAAAACGTTCTTTATGTTGTAGCTTTATGTATTTAGCAATCTGGTATAGCTTATAAACTCTTAAAAACAAACACACACATCACAGGACCGGTACATGAATCTATCCTGCCCTCTAGTGGTAGCAGCAGTCATTACAGTGACAGTCTGATATAAAAACCCTAAATTATGGAATCAACAGACTTGGAGGATGTTCATTCAGTTGTTTAGTTTTGGAGAAAAAAACAGTCATGACTAAAAAATCCATCAAATGGCAACTTTCTGGCTTTAAGGAACACAAAAATAATTCAGTAAAATAAATTGTGGTAGTCAGTAACCGTTTCAAATAATATGGAATCACTTGATTCTGAGGAATATATATATGAAATAATGAAAATGAATGAAATAAGTTTATTTCGGTCATATAATCAACCATCAACCATTTTGTGTGACCAGTTTAACAGGACATATTATACTTATTTAACAACCATACACATTTACACAGAAAAAGAAAAGAAAAAGGAATAGGCTGAAGCCAAAGCTTATATTTGCCTATCCTATACAATCACTGAAAATTAGATTGCCTGGAACATCGTTAAAAAAATCAATGGCATGAAAGTAATCGTTGCTATATTTGATCATTTTCAATTATTTCACCTTTCAAGGTTTTCTTAAACCTTAACAAAGAACTACATGTCTTCAGCTCATCACTGAGCTTGTTCCTCCATTCAACTCCTAAAACTGAAATACATTTGTATTTTATATTCCTTCTTACTTTACATATTTCAAAAACCAATATCCCCCGTAAATTATAGTTTTCTCCTCTTAATTTAAATAACCTAAGAATACAAGCTGTAAGGCTGTTCTTTACTCGAAACAAAATTTCCATTGTTTTTAAAAACACAATATCTGAACATTTTAACACATTAGAACTTATAAATAATGGATTGGTATGTTCATAGTAGCACGCTTTGTGTTTTATTCAAATGACCCTTTTTTGAAGTTTTATTATTGGGTCTATGTTTGTTTTATACTTCAAACTTCAACACAATATGTTAAATATGGAAAAATAAAAGAATAATATAACATATGCAGACATTTCACATTTCACTCAGTGGCCTAGTGGTGATCAGTAGGTTGTGAGTTCAAACCCCGGCCGAGTCATTACCTCCCTGCTTGGCACTCAGCATCAAGGGTTGGAATTGGGGGTTAAATCACCAAAAATGATTCCCGGGCGCGGCACCGCTGCTGCCCACTTCTCCCCTCACCTCCCAGGGGGTGATCAAGGGGATGGGTCAAATGCAGAGGACACATTTCACCACACCTAGTGTGTGTGTGACAATCATTGGTACTTTAACTTTTTTTACTTTTTTTTCTTATTCAGCATGTGTCTTACTTTATACAGAATAGCAATGGATTTGGATATTTTTCCCTTTATATATTCAATATGCGGTTTCCAACATAATTTATGATCAATTATTATTCCCAAGAATTTAGTTTCATATACTCTATATCAATTTACACTTGATTTAATTTTAATTTTGCTTCACAATTTGTCCTTGCACCACTAAACACCATACATTTACTTTTCTTATCATTTAATGATAACTTATTAATATCAAACCATTTTTTTTTGCTGAATCAACTCAACCTCTATTATCCTCAACACTTCCATCAAGTCTTCTCCTGAACAATATACATTTTTATCATCTGCAAACATAATACATATGGAATCATGGAAAACAAAAAAACACTACAAACCACCACTTGTACTTTCTTGCACCACCTTTGGCTTTTTTAAGAACTTGCAGTCTCTGAGGAGTGACAAACATTACTCTATCAATCTTGCTCCAACTTCCTCTGATTCAGTGGTTCTTAACCTGGGTTCGATCGAACCCTAGGAGTTCGGTGAGTCGGCCTCAGGGGTGCGGCGGAGGTCAAAACACACCTGACTCATCGTGTAAATACAAACTTAACCTCGGCGTATTACGGATACGGCAACATTTGACTGATTTGCAGGTGTGTAATTTGTTGTGAGTTTATGCACTGTGTTGGTTTTGTTCTTTGAACAAGGTGATGTTCATGCACGGTTCATTTTGTGCACCAGCAAAAAAAACATGGTAACACTTTAGTATGGGGAACATATTCACCATTAATTAGTTGCTTATTAACATGCAAATTAGTAACATATTGGCTCTTAACTTGTCATTATTAAGTACTTATTAATGGCCTTATTATAACCCTAACCCTCTAACCCTGAGCCGAACCCTAACCAAATAACTCTAAATTAAGTCTTTGTTATTTAGAATATGTTCCCCATACTAAAGTGTTACCAAAAGTATATAACTTTGTCTTGAATTTGAAAAAAAAAAACATTTTATTTTTCACTAAAGAAGGGTTCGGTAAATGTGCACATGAAACTGGTGGAGTTCGGTATAGGGATGTCCCGATCCAGGTTTTTGCACTTCCGATCCGATACCGATATTGTTTTTGCATTTCCGATCCGATACCGATACTGACCGATACCGATACTGGCCTATCCGAGCATGTATTAAAGTTTAAAGTTATTTAGCCTACTTAGTTGTCAGAATCATGTTGAAAAGGGTTTTAGTACTCTTGATAACAACTAGCCAGCTGAATTACCGTATTTTCCGCACCATAAGGCGCCCTGGGTTATAAGCCGCGCCTTCAATGAACGGCATATTTCAAAACTTTGTCCACCTATAAGCCGCCCGGTGTTGTAATCCGCATCTAACTGCGCTAAAGGAATGTCAAAAAAACAGTCAGATAGGTCAGTCAAACTTTAATAATATATTAAAAACCAGCGTTCTAACAACTCTGTTCACTCCCAAAATGTACGCAAATGTGCAATCACAAACATAGTAAAATTCAAAATAGTGCAGAGCAATAGCAACATAATGTTGCTCGAACGTTAATGTCACAACACACAAAATAAACATAACGCTCACTTTCTGAAGTTATTCTTCATTCATAAATCCCTCGAATTCTTCTCCTTCGTGTCCGAATTGAAAAGTTGGGCGAATGTGGGATCCAAAATGGCCGGCTCCGTCTCGTCGAAGTAATCGGAGTCAGTGTCACTGTTGTCCAGCAGTTCTGTGAATCCTGCCTTCCGGAAAGCTCGGACCACAGTTGTGACCGAAATATCTGCCCAGGCATTTACGATCCACTGGCAGATGTTGGCGTCGTCTGGCGCTGTCTCCCTGTCTTAGTGAAGGTGATGTTGGCGTCGTCTGGCGCTGTCTCCCTGTCTTAGTGAAGGTGTGTTCGCCTTCTGTCATCCATTGTTCCCACGCAGTTAGCAGTCTAGCTTCGAATGCCCTGTTGACACCAATATCTAGCGGCTGGAGGTCTTTTGTCAATCCACCCGGAATGACGGCGAGTATTGAATTAAGCGCGTAAGCGTGTCTCTTAATGTGATGTTATGAGCTAGCAAATATAACAACTACACTACCCAGCATGCAACGATAGTGACGAGCATGCGCGGTAGCCCTGAGAAGCGTTGTATGCTGGGAGTTAGAA
This sequence comes from Nerophis lumbriciformis, assembly GCF_033978685.3. Lineage (NCBI taxonomy): Eukaryota > Metazoa > Chordata > Actinopteri > Syngnathiformes > Syngnathidae > Nerophis > Nerophis lumbriciformis. The sequence goes on from NC_084554.2 coordinate 14,905,659, forward strand.
TGTGGTTTTGAGCACGCTGTGAGTAAACGTTGAGAACTCAGTTAACACGCCTCGTCTGCATTATTTATAATTAGACAGACAACACACTTAATAGGAGCCATTTTGGGGTCTTTACATAAACACACAAATGGAAATGAAACGTCACATATCCCAGCATGCACCGCGAGACCGAAACTTTATGAAAATGAATCTTAATATTTATCCATATATAAAGCGCACCGGGTTAAAAGGCGCACTGTCAGCTTTTGAGAAAATTTGTGGTTTTTAGGTGCGGCTAATAGTGCGGAAAATACGGTAGTACATATTCCGTACAATTGACCACTAAATGGTAACACTCCAATAAGTTTTTCAACTTGTTTAAGTCGTGGTCCACTTAAATTGATTCATGATACAGATATATATTATCAGATATATACTATCATCATAATACAGTCATCACACAAGATAATCACATTGAATTATTTACATTATTTATAATCCAGGGTGTGGAGGGGGGCGCCTGATGTACCGGTAAGTGTCAAAAAGACAGCCAAAAGAGTTTGATATGAGAATAAATCTAAAGTTAAAATATAGGGTAGAAATGCACCCATTTGCAGGAAATGTAGTCTTGATTTTCAAAATTTTCTTTCAAGGCTTGCATGTCTACATTAAAACATTCTTCTCCATACTGCATTAATATATGCTACTTTTAAACTTTCATGCAGAGAAGGAAATCACAACTAAAAAAAATCACAATTTTTTTCATACGGTGTTGATGTGGAAATTTTTGCCTCAGCATTTTGATGGTGTGGACGTGTGGCACCGAATGGAGATAAGCGTCTCGACAGACGTCACAATATTTGAACAATGATGACGAAAACTGTTTTCTCTGTCGTGTCCGTGTGTCGAATATTGTTATGCGCTTATTTTTTTATTTGATTTTGTGCGTGGCATAGATTTGCTATGCGCAGAGGACGCTTAAAAAGTGCGCAATTGCACAGGCGAGCACCTTAGAGGGAGCGTTGCTCGCACGGCTGCGCTAGCATCACAGCTAACGTTAGCCATGCTGCTACCTCTCTGCTCGGGGAGTACGTATACGTATGTGACGTATGACGTGACATTATGTGACGTATGACGTGACAGTATGTGACGTATGACGTGACAGTATGTGACGTGTGTAAGAAGGTGCGCTTGCTGTCTGTGAGAGGGAGACACAGGAAAGAGTGAGAAGAGCCTGTCGTGTAATGCCAGCAGCTAAAAGCAACTGCGTGAGAATCCACAGACCTGTTGATGTGTTTAAGGTGTGCTGGAAAATACGGAACGGAAATTACGGAGCAGCAGAAAAGTGGAATGTATTATTTAAACCGGTGCGTTGGAAAACACGGACCGGAGTTTTTTTTTAAACTGGATCTGAATCGGCATTTTCCCATGCCTTGCCGATACGCAATTTTTGGCAAATATCGGCAGCCGATCTTATCCAATTATCGGATCGGGACATCCCTAGTTCGGTACCTCCAACAATGTTAAAAACCATTGCTCTGATTGCTGTTGTCAGATCAGCTTGGCAGGTTGGAGTTCTGTCATGGACCGTTTTCTTCCATTTCCACCACAGATTTTCAATTTGATTGAGATCCGGACTATTTGCAGGACATGTCCTTGACCTTATGTATCTTTCTTTAAGGAAACGTTTCACAGTTTTTGCTCCATGGCATGATGTCATCATCCCCAAACATCCTTCCGATTGATTGAATAAGACACATGTCCAAAATGTCAATGGAAACTTTTGCATTTATTGAAGATGTAATGTAATCTTCCCAATGCCTTTACCTGACATGCAGCCCCATATCAGCAATAGCTAGGCCCTTTTCCACGGTTCCTGGAACTTCTGTCCAAAACGTAAACGTGTACATCCATCAAAGATGTATTAACCTGACATGCAGCCCCATATCTTCAAGGACTGTGGAAATGTGCATGTTTTCTTCAGGCAGTCGTCTTCATAAATCTCATTGGAACGACACCAAACAAAGGTTGCAGCATCATCACCTTGTCCAATTTAGATTCACGATTCATCACTGTGCCTTTCATCCAGCCTTTCATCCAGTCATCCGTAGTCCACCATTGCTTTTCCTTAGCTCATTGGAACCTTGTTGTTTTTTTTGTGTCTGTTTGGTGTTAATGACAAATTTTATTTAGCTTTTCTGTATTTAAATCTCATTTCCTTTTGGCGAATTCTTACAGCTCAGTCCGACGGTAACCCCAGTTTCCTCCCATTTGTTCTTCATTTGTTTTACTGTGCATTTTCTGTTTTCAATACATATTGCTTTACATTTTCTGTCTTGATGCTTTGATGTTTTCCTTGGTCTACCAGTATGCTTGCCTTTTACAGCCTTCCCATGTTGTTTGTACTTGGTCCAGATTTCTTGTGAATAATGTAAACAACTTATTTTGCAACATTGCGCAATGATGTACCTTTGTTTGATAATCTTCTCCTTTCTTTCAGTTGACATCTGTCGTGTTGGAGCCATGATTCATGTCAATCCACATGGTGCAACAGCTCTCCAAGGTGAGAATACTCCTTTTTAACTGAAGACTAATGAACAGATTCTCACTTCTCTGTGAAGTGCTCTATATAAATCAAATCCATTATTATTATCAATATGATGTAGTTGTTAGCATTGGAAATGAAAATTTACAAGGTGATTACATAATTCTCTCCTTCAGAATTGAGATTCCATAGCTTTTTTTTTTACTCTGTTTGATCTAAAAGATGAAACTATTACTGACTACCACAATGTATTTTATTGATTTATTTCATTGTTTTGTTTTTTAAAGCCAGAAAGTTTCCATTTGAAATGATTATGGTTTTGTGTCATGTCTGTTATCTGATTTTTTTTCTACAAAATTCACCCGTTGAATGAACATTCTCCAAGTCTGGCGATTACATAATGTCCTGATCCTTCTGTGAGTTGTTGCTTCGTCTATTAATCACATTTTACATACAAAAAAAAAACCTTGCAGGTCAAGCAGTGAGCTGCTATATTTAGAAGGAAAACATTTTTGATGAACACGTATGCATATGGATGTGTTCTACATTTAAGTCAAGTACATCACACAGCAGTCGGAGTCATTGATGCCGGTAGCAATACTTTGGTTCAAATATATATGTGTGTGTGTGTGTGTGTATATGTATATATATGTACATATATATATATATATAAATTTACATATGTATATATATATGTACATATATATACATATATATTTGTATAAGTATTTATATATGTGTATATATATATATGTGTGTATATATATATATGTTTATATATGTATATATATGTGTGCATATATGTATTTATATGTATATATATGTGTATATGTGTGCATATATGTATATATATATATATATGTGTGCATATATATATGTATATATGTGTATATGTATATATATATGTGTATATGTATATATATATGTATATATGTTTATATATATATATATATATATATATATTTATGTATACGTGTGTGTGTGTGTGCGCGCGTCTAGTTAGTACCATAGTTTGAACTCCAGATAAATAACTTTCTTTAACTTTAATGATGTATGTAGCTCTATATATCTATAGATATATATATATCTCTAGAAATATAATGTACATCTATAGATACATATATCTATAGAGTTATATATCTATGGATATATACGTTTAGGTATTGATCTCTAATCTATAGATATGTGTAGATATATAGAGTTACATTTATCTATAGATAGATAAATCCATAGATACAGTAAATGTAGCTCTATATATATATATATATATATATCCATTGATATATTGTATGTAGATCTGTATACCTATAAAGAGATACATCTATAGATATGTGTCCAACTGTCCATAGATACAAACCCTGTTTCCATGTGAGTTGGGAAATTGTGTTAGATGTAAATATAAACGGAATACAATGATTTGCAAATCCTTTTCAACCCATATTCAGTTGAATATGGGTTGAATGAAAATCTCTTTAATAAGAAAATTGAACTCATTAGAAAGGAGATTAAAGACAACGCATCCCAGCTACAACTGGGTTCTATGAACACAGATACAACTGTATCTACGACGGATACTGCAATACAAAATAGTCTCTCTCTTTTTGATGAAATAACATTAGAGGAACTATTACAGCGTGTAAGTGGGATAAAACAAACAACATGTTTACTTGACCCACTTCCTGGGAAACTTATCAAGGAGCTTTTTGTATTATTAGGTCCATCAGTGCTAAATATTATAAACTTATCACTTTCCTCTGGCACTGTTCCCCTAGCATTCAAGAAAGCGGTTATTCATCCTCTGCTCAAAAGACCTAACCTTGATCCTGACCTCATGGTAAACTACCGACCGGTGTCCCACCTTCCCTTTATTTCGAAAATCCTCGAAAAAATTGTCGCACAGCAGCTAAATGAACACTTAGTGTCTAACAATCTCTGTGAACCTTTTCAATCCGGTTTCAGGGCAAATCACTCTACGGAGACAGCCCTCGCAAAAATGACTAATGATCTACTGCTAACGATGGATTCGGATGCGTCATCTATGTTGCTGCTTCTTGATCTTAGCGCTGCTTTCGATACCGTCGATCATAATATTTTATTAGAGCGTATCAAAACACGTATTGGTATGTCAGACTTAGCTTTGTCGTGGTTTAACTCTTATCTTACTGACAGGATGCAATGCGTCTCCCATAATAATGTGACCTCGGACTATGTTAAGGTAACGTGCGGAGTTCCTCAGGGTTCGGTTCTTGGCCCTGCACTCTTTAGTATTTACATGCTGCCGCTAGGCGACATCATACGCAAATACGGTGTTAGCTTTCATTGTTATGCTGATGACACCCAACTCTACATGCCCCTAAAGCTGACCAACACGCCGGATTGTAGTCAGCTGGAGGCGTGTCTTAATGAAATTAAACAATGGATGTCCGCTAACTTCTTGCAACTCAACGCCAAGAAAACGGAAATGCTGATTATCGGTCCTGCTAAACACCGACATTTATTTAATAATACCACCTTAACATTTGACAACCAAACAATTACACAAGGCGAATCAGTAAAGAATCTGGGTATTATCTTCGACCCAACTCTCTCGTTTGAATCACACATTAAGAGTGTTACTAAAACGGCCTTCTTTCATCTCCGTAATATCGCTAAAATTCGTTCTATTTTATCCACTAGCGACGCTGAGATCATTATTCATGCGTTCGTTACGTCTCGTCTCGACTACTGTAACGTATTATTTTCGGGTCTCCCTATGTCTAGCATTAAAAAATTACAGTTGGTACAAAATGCGGCTGCTAGACTTTTGACAAGAACAAGAAAGTTTGATCATATTACGCCTATACTGGCTCACCTGCACTGGCTTCCTGTGCACTTAAGATGTGACTTTAAGGTTTTACTACTTACGTATAAAATACTACACGGTCTAGCTCCGTCCTATCTTGTCGATTGCATTGTACCATATGTCCCGGCAAGAAATCTGCGTTCAAAGAACTCCGGCTTATTAGTGATTCCCAGAGCCCAAAAAAAGTCTGCGGGCTATAGAGCGTTTTCTATTCGGGCTCCAGTACTATGGAATGCCCTCCCGGTAACAATTAGAGATGCTACCTCAGTAGAAGCATTTAAGTCCCATCTTAAAACTCATTTGTATACTCTAGCCTTTAAATAGCCCCCCTGTTAGACCAGTTGATCTGCCGTTTCTTTTCTTTTCTCCTCTGCTCCCCTTTTCCTTGAGGGGGGGGGGGGGGGCACAGGTCCGGTGGCCATGGATGAAGTGCTGGCTGTCCAGAGTCGGGACCCGGGGTGGACCGCTCGCCTGTGCATCGGCTGGGAACATCTCTGCGCTGCTGACCCGTCTCCGCTCGGGATGGTGTCCTGCTGGCCCCACTATGGACTGGACTCTTACTATTATGTTGGATCCACTATGGACTGGACTCTCACAATATTATGTCAGACCCACTCGACATCCATTGCTTTCGGTCTCCCCTAGAGGGGGGGGGTTACCCACATATGCGGTCCTCTCCAAGGTTTCTCATAGTCATTCACATCGACGTCCCACTGGGGTGAGTTTTTCCTTGCCCGTATGTGGGCTTTGTACCGAGGATGTCGTTGTGGCTTGTGCAGCCCTTTGAGACACTTGTGATTTAGGGCTATATAAATAAAGATTGATTGATTGATTGATTGAATATGCTACAAAGACAAGATATTTGATGTTCAAACTCATAAACTTTATTATTTTTTTGCAAATAATAATTAACTTAGAATTTCATGGCTGCAACACGTGCCAAAGTAGTTGGGAAAGGGCATGTTCACCACTGTGTTACATGGCCTTTCCTTTTAACAACAAGCTTCTCAGGTGGAATTATTTCCTATTCTTGCTAGATGTACAGCTTAAGTTGTTCAACAGTCCGTTGTGGTATTTTAGGCTTCATAATGCGCCACACATTTTCAATGGGAGACAGGTCTGGACTACAGGCACGCCAGTCTAGTACCCGCCTTCTTTTACTATGAAGCCACGTTGATGTAACACGTGGCTTGGCATTGTCTTGCTGAAATAAGCAGGGGCGTCCATGGTAACGTTGCTTGGATGGCAACATATGTTGCTCCAAAACCTGTATGTACCTTTCAGCATTAATGGCCCCTTCATAGATGTGTAAGTTACCCATGCCTTGGGCACTAACGCACCCCCATACCATCACAGATGCTGGCTTTTCAACTTTGCGCCTATAACAATCCGGATGGTTCTTTTCCTCTTTGGTCCGGAGGACACAACGTCCACAGTTTCCAAAAACAATTTGAAATGTGGACTTGTCAGACCACA